>NC_082663.1:83300606-83603636 GCF_025265405.1 Mesoplodon densirostris
CAAACCTTGGAGAGCTCCCCTCCCATTTTGCACCTGGATTAGAAATCCAATTAAATTAATTCTTAGATGATCATATTTTCTATAAATCAAGACTATAAATATTAAAGAAACTTTCCATATATTTTTTTAACTAGAAGTTACTCTAAGAGCTATGCTAGCAGTGGGGCATCACATAAGAATAGTACAAACAGAATTGGGAGAGAATTAATTCACAGCTAATGAATGGAGGCAAGGCCTTCTCTTGTCCCTACAGACATAAATGAGTGATTTCAACCTACTAGACTCTGGTGTTGCTTAGACATTGGCAACAACACTGCCACAGATTTTCCCCTGAGGTTCTTGTGGTAATTGTAGCTTAGTTTAGTGTCCAGTGTGGGTTGGAACAGATTAAATCGACTCATGTTTTTGTTCCATCATTTGACCAAATAAGTATCACTTGACTATGCCCCCCTCCCTCTAAATACACTAGCATTAAGTCACTGATCTATAATTGTGGGCATGATGACTAACATTTTCTTTGTACGCTTTTCCCCAAATTTAAGTTCCCATCACGGACTCCACAAAGCATATCCTGTCAAGACCAGTGGTTAAGCATTTGTGGTGGTTTTCATTTGAAATGTATAGAAGATTTATAGATTTTCATTAATGCTAATGGTTCATCTGAGTGGAAAGTGTTTTCAATCAAGTGCCTTTGAATGGGATTTCCAGATCTCACTCAAGCACAGCTGGTTTCAAGGCAGAGTAACTCAAAGACTATTTCTTCCAAAGTATATGTGTTTCATACAATTTAATGTGCAGCTCTTGAAGTACACATTTTACAAAAACCAGATATATTATTTATTTTGCTTTTGTACATGTAGTAATTGGCAGACAAAAAAATGATGGAGAATTATTCAGTCATCTTTTTCCCTTCTGGCTTGGCACTCACTGTAGTTGCTAATGAATGGGATGGTGGGAGTTTATCTGTCATTTTGCAGCTACTCGGACTTCTTGGCATTAGTTTCATAGATACTTAATTGCTGTTGCTATTCTGCCTCCAGGGCCAAATAGGTTCTCAGTGGTTCATCTAGAGACAGTATTAGTCCAATGGAACACTTTCATGGCAGTTGGATCAGTTCTGTTTGGTAGGTTATAAATTCATTTTTATTTCTGTGTATGATATCAGATACGAATGTTAGTGATGCTAAAGCTTAGAAAGCATGGTCTTAAGAAAACCTAATATATGTTTACTTTTCATCAGAATATCATATGCCCTGTTTGTAGCGGATGTAAATTGAGCTCTTAAATTTGAAAGTTCAAAAATACATACTCGGGACTTCCCTGGTGGCGCAGTGGATAAGAATTCACCTGTCAATGCGGGGGACCTGGTCCGGTAAGATCCCACATGCCATGGAGCAACTAAGCCTGTGTGCCACAACTACTGAGCCTGCATGCCACAACTACTGAAGCCCACATGCCTAGAGCCCGTGCTCTGCAACAAGAGAAGCCACTAAAATGAGAAGCCTGTGTACCACAACGAAGAGTAGCCCCCACTCTCCACAACTAGAGGAAGCCAGTGCACAGCAACAAAGACCCAACGCAGCCAAAAATAAATAAATAAATACATACATACATAGTCAAACTATTTTAAGCACAGAGGAAACATACTGGGGTACATAAAATAAAAGTTCAAAGGTAGAACTGACTTCATGTGTGGCTGGATCTAGAGGCTTGAACAGTGTTAACAAGGTTGATTTTTCTTCATCTCTTGGATTTGCCTCACTCTATCCTAGCTCTATTCTCAAGAAAGCTCCTTTTTGGGTAGAGGTATGTATGCCAGCAGTTTAGGCTTATGTCTTCACAGTTCAAATCCAAAAACAAAATAACAACAACAGGAGGAAAGAAAGAAGGAAAGAAAGGGAAAGAGGGAAAGAGGTAAGAGGGGAAGGAGGGAGGGAGGAAAATGTTCCTCTTCGATAATCTTGGAAAAGATTCTAATAGTGTGTGTTACTAGCTGTTAGTTCATGTATTCTTCCTTGACCCTCCTCACTGTGACCAGAGGCATGGATTCTCTGATTGGTCACCTATACATCCTATGTCCTCTACTAGATTAAGGATGGTGTTGATACCAACATAACTACTTGGTCTAAGAGTGGTGTAGGGTAGTCCTTGAGGAAAATCAAGGTGATTTACCTGCAGAAGATGAATGAATTAATGAATATTGCCACTCCTACCCCAAGAACCCACCTCATCAGAAGAACCAAGAGACTTTTAACATATAATTATTAACCATCTACTGGTTAGGATTAAACTATAGTCATTATTTGAACAGATTAGGCAGCCTTTAGGTCTCATCTGAAGGTTAAGCCTGGGACCATGGACAATATGAGGATCCAGAGACACTTCAAGAAAACATTTTATATTCTGAGGAGCTCCAGAAACTCCAAACTCTTCTTACTTTCCAGTTCCATCATGTGAAATCATGGAACCTGTGGATGGAAATGTCACAAGTGGGGGTAGACTACTAGAAGCTCTTATTCTAATTATTGTCCCTTGAGAAGATTCCTAGGGCCCAGGGGCTCCAGAGCCATTTCGCAGTTTGAGTCTTAGACAGGAGTCCCTCTCTTACTCTGCCCCAGTTGTGGAGGAAGCATAAACCTTAGGATGACTCACTCCAAACAAGAAGCAAGATACACAGATACCCATAATATAAGTACATCTGAAAAAAAAAAGGAAGGTGACTAGGGTTAACATAAGCAATATATTTTTTAATATAATCCTGGGTCAAAACAGGTAAATAAAAATTATCTCATACTTATACAGATATTATTCTTATAGGAGTATCTAAGAGTAGGGCATACTGAACATATTTCATGAAACTGAGATATTTTATGGATAAAATTTTTGAATGGAAACGACATGATGGGTGTGAAATTCACTCCTGAGGACTCTAAAATTTTCTCTTGAAGGAGCACACCAAGGCAGCTATAGACTAAGAGAGGAGTCCCAAACAGCCGGTAACCCACAGTTATGTCTACTCTAGCAGTTAGGAGCTTGACAGCTAGGCATTTTATCAGGATAGTTTTGAAACTTCTCATGGTATCTGAGAGAGTCAGCTTGAAG
The DNA here is from genome assembly GCF_025265405.1 of Mesoplodon densirostris. Classification (NCBI taxonomy): domain Eukaryota; kingdom Metazoa; phylum Chordata; class Mammalia; order Artiodactyla; family Ziphiidae; genus Mesoplodon; species Mesoplodon densirostris. The sequence goes on from NC_082663.1 coordinate 83,303,709, forward strand.
CAATATAGTGGGCCTACTTTTTTTCTACACCAAAAATCTTACAAGTTAATTTATCATACTAATTGATCAAGTGTTCATGATTCTCATAGAAGTGAAAATTTATTCTCTAAGAATGTAGTTGACTAATAGCATTTCCTTGGCAATAATAATTCAGAGATATGAGAGGGTATTTTATTTTTATTTTATTTATTTATTTATTTATTTATTTTTGCGGTATGCGGGCCTCTCACTGCTGTGGCCTCCCCCGTTGCGGAGCACAGGCTCCGGACGCGCAGGCTCCGGACGCGCAGGCTCAGCGGCCATGGCTCACGGGCCCAGCCGCTCCGCGGCATATGGGATCCTCCCAGACCGGGGCACGAACCCGTATCCCCTGCATCGGCAGGCGGACTCTCAACCACTTGCGCCACCAGGGAGGCCCGAGAGGGTATTTTAAATCCAATGTTTTGAATCTAACAGCTATAGATTTTTTCTTTCATTAAAAATTCATAATTTTTCCTCTCATCTAGGGATTTTATTTTGAACACCATATTGCTTCAGACTAAATATGCTATGTGAGCTCAAGATGGACAGTATTTTCAACACTGTAGGAAGTCACAGTTGCCAAGAAAAGATTTCCAACTGGCAGGTCAGTTAGGAGTACAGAGCCCTTGCTTCTAGGAAAACTGACCCAGAGCAGTGTATCAATGGCTCTTCTCTCCTGGCATGGTAGATGAATTTACCAAATTTAGATTTTCTTTTCAGAACAAAAAAGTATCAAAGAATTTTACAATTCATTTTCAGAATGTAACTGTGGCTTCATAGATCACCACAGCACTAAAATTTTTAAACTGGATTCAATTCTTAAATTTAATAACGATTATTTGGAAGTGTCTTAACAGTTATTTACATCTAAATGTATTTTAGAAATATTTTGTAAATTAGAAATAGAGCACATACTTATTCAATAACAAGTGGGTAAGCAGATCAACAACCCTGTTTAACACCTTGGGAATAGTCATTTCAACTTTCCCTGACTCAACCAGGGAGTAAATCAGCATATGTTTAAATGAGTCACATATCCCCAGCCTTACAGGTATCTTCAGCCCAGGGCTTTGCTGTGTTCTCTAGTTTGTATTAGCAAAGACCAAAACATTTGGGGAGGAGGGTGTTACATTTTCCTTCTTCAAAATTCTTGCAGGCAATCTAAAAGAATACATTTTATTTTTTTATGTTTTTGCGGTACGCGGGCCTCTCACTCTTGTGGCCTCTCCTGTTGTGGAGCACAGGCTCGGGACGCACAGGCTCAGCAGCCATGGCTCATGGGCCCAGCCACTCCACGGCATGTGGGATCTTCCCAGACAGGGGCACGAACCCGTGTCCCCTGAATCCGCAGGAGGACGCTCAACCACTGCGCCACCAGGGAAGCCCAAAGAATACATTTTAAAAAGATTTACTATGGTCCATCTCTTTGTAAACAATTATTCTTGGACATGTCAAGTAAATTTTTGTTATAAATTTTAAAATAACAGGAATGCAGGTTTTTTTCAAAGAACCCCATAGTGAATTACTAGGTTAAACAAAGAATTCTTTCATAATATATTTTTCAGTTTACTTCTATTATTTATATGGAACAGGAACTCACTTGAAATACCATATGTAAGGGGTAGGTGGCTATGAAAGAACATATGGAGAGCAACAACAGCAGCAGGGATTTCAGGATGAGAAGTAGAGTTGCTCTCATAGAAACTAGGGCTAAAATCCTTCAGGAATGGGGATGCTGCAGATGTGGCTACTCTTTATGTCCCCTTCTCCTGCATTTTTGTGTCTTTTCTCTTGTACCTTCTGACCTCCTCTCATTAAGGCCAGACTTCTTCCCTTTCTAACCTGTCTAAATTCTCTGTCTCACAGCTTCTTGTTACTCATAACTTTGGATTCCCACGAGACCTCAGGGCTCCATCCCTAGCTCATTCACACACTTAAGAGTCTCAGCTCCAACAATAAACTGGGTATCTCCACAGTCAAGGAGAGTGTCTGACTGGCTCTCGTCACTTTTCATAGCCTATGGATTTGCTGCTTTAGGACAAGAGGCCCATGCATAGGGCATGCTACATGGTATAAAACACAACTTATTAAGGGCTATACTTTCAGCATATTCTGAGGGTGGGACAGATGACCTCAAAAGGGAACTCTGTATGTGGTAGACATTCTGAGGCTTGGCTTATCCAGTGAAATGCTTATAATTCTCTCATATTTACTTGTTTTCATTTTTCATGAAATATGGATTTTAAAGTGTGTGTGTGTGTGAGAGAGAGAGAGAGAGAGAGAGAGAGTTGTCACTGTGGTTGCCTCTGAAGCTTCCACTCCCCTTCACTCATTTGAAAGAAACTGACCATGTGATTCAGATGGCATTGCTCCATCCTCACTTCCCGAAGTAGACCTATTCCAAATCATTCAGCCCAACACTTTCCTTGTTAGTAGTAACTGGTAATTTGAGACCTAAGACATTCAGTATTTCCATTTTTATCAACGGGGAAATATCCTGATTGAATCAATCACAATAAAGCTTAAGACTTTTGTATGATCTTCAGGAGAGGTCAGTTTCACACTAATCCTGCTTGATATAAATGATAAAGCATGTGGTTCACAGAATCACTTACCATGAGGTGAGTATATCTTATAATGGAACACATACCAACTAAGGCAAAAAAAAAAAAAATGATGAGAATGTCCACTCTCACCACTTCTATTCAACAGAGTGTTGGAAGTCCTAGCCACAGCAATTGGAGAAGAAAAAGAAATAAAAGAAATCAATTGGAAAAGAAGAAGTAAAGCCATCACTGTTTGCAGATGACATGATACTATACACAGAAAATCCTAAAGATGCCACCAGAAAACTACTAGACCTCATCAATGAATTCAATAAAGTTGCAGGATACAAAATTAATACACAGAAATATCTTGCACTTCTATACAATGAAAGATCAGAAAGAAAAATTAAGGAGACAATCCCATTTACCATAGAATGAAAAAGAATAAAATACCTAGGAATAAACCTACCTAAGGAGATGAAAGACGTGTACTCTGAAAACTATAAGATGCTGATGAAAGAAATCGAAGATGACACAAACAGATGGAAAGATATACCATGTTTTTGGATTGGAAGAATTAATATTGTCAAAATACTACCCAAGGCAATCTACAGATTCAGTGCAATCTTTATCAAATTACCAATGGCATTTTTCACAGAACTAGAACAAAAAAATTTTTAATTTGTATGGAAACACAAAAGACCCTGAATAGTCAAAACAATCTTGAGAAAGAAAAACGGAGCTGAAGGAACCATGCTCCCTGACTTCAGACTATATTACAAAGCTACACTAATCAAATCAGTATGGTACTGGCACAAAAACAGATATATAGATCAATGGAACAGGATAGAAAGCCCAGAAATAAACCCACACACTTATAGTCAACTAATCTATGACAAAGGAGGCAAGAATACACAATGGAGAAAAGACATCTCTTCAATAAGAGGTGCTGGGAAAACTGGACAGCTAAATGTAAAAGAATGAGATTAGAACCATCTCTAACACCATACAAAAAAATAAACTTAAAATGGATTAAAGACCTAAATGTAAGACCGGATAGTATGAAACTCCTAGAGGAAAACATAAGCAGAACAATCTTTGACATAAATCACAGCAGTATCTTTTTCGATCCATCTCCTAGAGTAATGGAAATAAAAACAAAAATAAACAAATGAGACCTAATTAAACTTAAAAGGTTTTGCATAGCAAAGGAAACCATAAACAAAATGAAAACACAACTCACAGAATGGGAGAAGCTATTTGCAAATTATGTGACCAAAAAGGGATTAATTTCCAAAATACACAAATAGCTCATACAGCTCAATATCAAAAAAAACCAAAAAACCCAATCAAAAAATGGGCAGAAGATCTACACAGACATTTCTCCAAAGAAGACACACAGATGGCCAAAAGGCAGATGAAAAGATTTTGCTAATTACTAGAGAAATGCAAATCAGAACTACAATGAGGTATCACCTCACGCCAGTCAGAATGGCCACCATCAAAAAGTCTACAAATAATAAACGCTGAAGAGGGTGTGAAGAAAAAGGAGTCCTCCTACACTGTTGGTAGGAATATAAATAGTAGAGCCACTGTGGAGAGCAGTAAGGAGGTTCCTTAAAAAACTAAAAACAGAACTACCATATGATCCTGCAATCCCACTCTTGGGCATATATCCAAAGAAAGACATAATTCAAAAAGACACATGCACCCCAATGTTCACTGCAACACTATTTACCATAGCCAAGACATGGAAGTAACTTAAGTGTCCACTGACAGATGAATGGATAAAGAAGATGTGGTATATGTTTACAATTGAATATTACTCAGCCATAAAAAAGAATGAAATAATGCCATTTGTATTAAGATGGACCTGGAGACTATCACACTAAGTGAATAAGCCAGACAGAGAAAGACAAATATCATAGGATTTTGTTTATATGTGGAATCTTAAAAAAAAATGATACAAATGCACTTATACAAACTTATGGTTACCAAAGGGAAAAGGCAGAGGGAGGGATAAATTAGGAGTTTGGGATTAACATATACACACTAATATATATAAAATAGATAACCAACAAGGACCTACCATATAGCACAGGGAACTCTACTCAGTATTGTGTAATAATCTATAAGGAAAAAAATCTGAAAAAAATAGATATATATGTATGCATAACTGAATCACTTTGCTGTACACCTGAAACTAACACAACATTGTAAATCAAGTAAACATCAGTTAAAAAAATGTCAAACACATTAAAAAAAAAGAAGGAAGAGAAACTGGTATTTCATAACATTGTTGAGCTTCTGAATTAAGCCTCACTTAGAGCATATTTATTAAAACATTTCATTTATTTGAGCTGATATATTTCCTTTATTATTTAACCTAGTTTTCACTAAGTTACTTAAAAATGGAAGATTCTCAACTCATAGAGTCTTGTATATTTTTCTTAAATTTTATTGAATAAGGGGGTCAAGCTTTTATTATGTATTACCTCTAAACAAAATAGTATGTTTAATGTAGGTAATATCCAGTAAACTGTGTCTCCTTGAGTAAAGCTGAGTGTGAGGGGATTCCCAGGAAGTTGGGAAAATAGCAGGACAATGTGAGAGAATAGTCAGTTACCACGAGTTCTGTGCAGCCTGGGATAGAATGTAAGATCCAGAGGAGAGAGAAATTCTTTTTCCAGCCTCTGATAATGGATCCTTTAGCAGCTATTGCACCGAATAAATGGATTGATTATGAGTTACATTTTCAGTTACAGTTGTTCCTTTTGAAGCTGTTCTGCTTGTCTGCAGCTTAACCATCTATGGACCTGTGGAAGGTTACCAGAGAGCTGACTTTTTTATCTTCTTAAAGCGGAATGCTCTTTCTCTTGCAGAGTTCAAATTCAGCTCTTGCTAGGCAGGGGTGGTGGTGGTGGGCGAAGGTTCCCAGGCTCTGTGATCCTAACCAGAGCCTGAGTAGAACTGAAGATTGCTGTGGACAGTTGGAGAATGTGCTGGCCTGGGACATGGGTGTGAGCCCTGAGCAGAGCACAGGGAGCCTGTTTCAAGGAGATGACCTGACCAGAGGCCAAGAAGATGAGTGTATGGGTGGCTCACCGCCCCCCCAGATGATTGTCTCATCCCCCCGGAAGACTGGAGCAATTCCAGAGCAGTGGCTGCTTCTGTGCAGGCAAAACTGGAGAGGAGAATGCCAGACTGGGTGAAACTCTTCACCCAGGAGCTTCAAGACTAGGAAATCTACTTTTGGAGAAAGTAGGGCTTTCAGAGATGTATGCCATACGTTAAAGCTAGAAGAACCTTAAAAAATCAACCTCTTATAATGTTTCTCTCTTGGAATAGTATTTCTTTGGTGTATGAAGAGATGTTACATAAAAAGGAGAGTTTGGAAGGGAATTTCTGGTTAAATATATTCATAAAAGAATTATGATGTAAGACATTTCTTTACTGCCAAGATAGGGTTTCATGAATATGCACTGTGAATCTACTGATTTAGTATGCACTCTCTCCATACCTTTAGACCCCTCTCCTTTTTTCATTTTTCTGAAAACAGTTCATGGCTGTAGAACTCGTGGAATATATCTTAGAAAATGTTACTTCAGTTTAACTACAGAATGTTACAGATGAGCAGACTGAGGCCTGGAGAGAGAACTCTGCTCAACCAGCTCACACCAAAGTATGAGTTAGTGACACTTAAAATTCAGATCTGTACCCTCAAGCTCTACTTTCTCTCTACCCCATGATAGTTTCCTTTTGCTATAACATCTAACATGCACTGGTTTTCATTTATTTTAAGAAATATTCTCTCTCAGTCATGTTGCCTGGTGATTTTGTAAATGGAGGAGTTAATAACTGTCGACTGGGCAGACAAGCTTCAAGTTTCTAAAAATGGGCTCAAGTCAATGGATACTTGGTCCTTCTAATGATATGACCTATTTATGTCAGAGGGACTTCTAACCCAGCAGTTATAAATACTTTGTGAAAGCATAACATCTTCATTAAATAGACTGAATACTGTATCAACAGGGGTGGTGAAGATATCTGTTTTATAGGATTTCTCACTGAAATGAAAGTACCTGCATTCATATTATCTTAGCCATTGTTAAGAAGGAAGTAACAAGGCATGAAAATTGGTTTCTTACATAAGATAGATTCAACTTTTATATGTTTTTCTAAATGTAGTCTTTGACTATAGAAGAAGAATGTTGAATTTATATGAGTAGATTGCCTTGTATAACAGCTTTAAGAAGAAGTAGTATAAAACACTCCATTAATGCTGTACAGCTATCTTCTCACTTCTCTGAAACTTTTAGAGTGAGCTCATGGTGTGCTGGGAGATTGGAATCTCAGATTATAGTTTAGTAAATATTGCAAAATAAATTTCAAATAGTTGAGTAGTTTTCACAGTTCAGTGAGGCAAAAAAGATGGAATGTATAGGAAGAGTTGTTTTGTCAGTCAACAGGAGAATATGAAAACCTGTCATTTTTAGCATGCATAATTATAAACTGCATTTCTAAAAAACTAAGTGGCAACTAAATAAGGACAATTACAGTTTTAAATTTAAATTTACTGAATTTTAAACTGGAGTATTTCATGTAATTGTGTGAATATAAAATAACAATGCCAAACTATATTAAAATCTTGACATGTTATAAAGTATTGAGAAACACATGGAATGAAGTTTGACTGGATAAATTCTTTTTACATATAAATAGGAAAATCAAGTGACTTAGGTAAACAGATAATGGCTTATTAATTATTAGATTACAACAGACTAGTGTCATAAAAGTTTTTTCAGTATTGGTTTGACTGAAACAATGTAATCCTTCCTTGGGAGTGATGAAGGCAGCCTAACGACATGACCCTATTCCATGATTAAGACTAGACATGAACATTCAGCAGGTTAAACTCAAATCACAAAGTTTGTTGCGATCACAATTTGGTCACTAGGACCATGAAAGCCTGAACAGGATTTGAGGAAGAGGGCCAGATATGGGCTCACCAAAGTAGAACAGGGAACTTGCACATTCTAATAGGTCCTGAGAATCAAAGGGAAATGCTGTGGAGAGGTGAGGAGAAATCTGCAATGCAAACCAGAGACTTCGTTTGGAGCTGACATGATGTTTAGACCTGAGAAGATGGGAGAAAGGTAGCTCTGTGGAGAATAGGGAGTGGTGCTTCTCTATCAGCTGCAGGAAACTCTCAGGCCTCTCTATCCTGGGCCTTCGGCTACCCCATTCATATGGCTTTGCTGACAGCATATAATACTTCAATCTTCAAGGCTTTTGAAGACATATGTAAGACAATTTCCAATCAAGACCTATAAAGTGGTCATGTCTATTTGAACTTAGAAGAAAAGGAAGTAAATAGCCTTTTTACCTACAGGAACATGTTCGGTCTAAATACCTTAATACCTTTGCTTTGTCACCTACTTGGTACAAGCACTCCTTAACTCACTATACAAATATTTCTGTAGAAAAAAGAGAAGTCCGATCATGGTACACTTATAAAAACCTCTTGTATTCGATATGCTGCTATCAGAGGCAAATTTATTGTGATGCTAATGATGCAGCAGTTCCAGGTCCCTTTCCTATGGGAATTGGATGAGTCCTTTCTGAGACTTGGAGCCTTCAGGAAGAGTTCACAGGATCACATGTCTGTGTCATATTTGTAAACATTATATATTTTGTTTCATTTCTCTTGAACAGAGCCTACACAAAATCTAGAATTGTCCCTTACTGCTTCTCTGATATGCAAAGAAACCTGACATTTTATATTTTGTGTATCTGATGTAATCTTAACTTCCCAGTCATCGGGGAATAGATTTTTTTTTTTTTAAGTTGCCAAACTGTGGTATCTCGATCCCTTCTGATATGTGCATCTCCTTTTCAGATAACTTTGTCACTCTTGTCTCTTTTGAGTAAATGTTCAGTTTTCAGTGTCCTGGTCCCACTCCAACACTTCTCCACCCCAAGATGGAAATCTTTCTCCTCCCCAGCATATATGGGGTAGTGTGCTTGACCTTATGGTGGGGGTAGGGTTGGGGGAAGGAGAACAATAAAATCTGTGTGCCTTTTCATTCTTTGTTGGTCTCCACTTTGGTATTTTAGCTAGTCTAGAGCTAGAGATCATATAAATTATTTCTTCATCCAGTCAGGGACTGATAGCTTTTATATTTCTTATTAATGATGCAGAAATTGTGTGTGTAAGCAACATTATCAATATGATCTTTATTTGGAATTTTTAGCCCCAGCTCCTGGAGTTTGCCCCTTGGCACGTGACTGCATAGCAGATCTTGATTCTCAGCTTATCATTTCCTTGTCTCCCACAGGGCAGGCAGAATATCTAATCACACTCACCTCATGACACATGGGAGGAAAGGGACAGCTGACTATTCTAATGTAGGTTCCTCTTATGTCTTCCTACTGGGCATTGGAACCCTGTGGCTGTCACTTTCCATATAACCAAATGAGAATGAGGCCAAGCCCTCTTGGCTTTTGACTATTCTGTCACCATATCTAATACCTCCATTATAGGGTTTCGCTATGGATAGGTGCAGTAGTTTGCAAAAATGTCCCCAACTCTCTATTCCTCCATATATTCATGTCCTTTGCAGTGTAAATATGCAGTTCTGCCCATCAGGAGGTGGAGTCTATTTCTCCACTCTGAATTTGAGCTGGTCCTGTGATCTACCTTTACCAGTACCCTGTGGCGAACAGAAGTGATGCTGTGCAAATTTCAGAATATCCTGAGTTTACTACAGTAGGACTTATTGTAATATTTGATGTGCTGATATCCAAAGTTTGTTTTGTATATGTAGTGGGAAATTTTTAGAATTTGGAAACTCCTTTCACCCTTTTCACAAATTCTCCCTTTCAAGATCATTTTCTCAGTAGGACCTCAAAAAATAATCTTTGAGATTAAAGCAGAACCATGATCCCCTTGCGCTAGTTGTATCTGCCATCTCTTGCAGGGGGTATATGACATTCAAAGATTGTGTGGTGAACCTCAAGGCAATTTGATTTATAACATATGAAAGGATAACTGATAATCCTTCAGTATGACTATTGCTGTTACTGTTCATTCCAGGATGGTATTAAAATAGAAATCTGAAGAAGTTTTCAAGGTAATTTTTGTCTCCAAGAATAGCCAATACTGAGTTAAATTTTAGCAAGTCTTGAAGCTTAATGATCAATAATAAAAGTGATGTGTATGAAGCTTTCTACATTTACAGAATACCATGTTCAACATATCTCATTTAGATACTTTAAAATGTCTATAAGGCAGGGAAGGCATGCATCATGGTCTTTGTTTTATATAAAAGGAAATTGAGCCTTAGGAATTTTTTTTTAAGTGGAAGACCTTGAGTTCATTTCAACTTCCCTGGCTTCTAATGCATTATTCTTTGCATTATGAGGAAGAAAGGAGTAGGAGAAACAACATGATCATATCTAAATACAGTACAAAGTAGAACATACTAAAATATATAGAAAAAGTAAACACAGAGTGGTAGCAATTTAGGGGAGGGAGGAAGACATTACTTTTGTCTGACAGATCAAGAGTGGTATTTGAATTGGGCTTTACAGAAAAGGAGGTTAGCTCAGGAATGTAACAATGAATGAATATCATAGACATTTATTAATGTAACATACTATACTGACTGAATAATGGATTAAAAATCAAGAATATCAAATAATAAAGAAAAAGCAACTGTCCAAATTCAATATTAATTTAAAAAACTAATAGCAAACTAAAAATGCAAGATGCCCTTCTTAATTGAATAATGAGTGCCTTTCAAAAATCTATATCGTACTTAATGGTAAAATTATGCAAACATCATATTTAATGGTAAGATTTTGAAAGCATTCCAATCAAGTCAGGAGCATGACAAGGGGGTCTTCCATGGCCCAGAGTCGGGTGAGGCCAGTAAAGACAAGGTTAACATTTGCACAATCCTCTGAGTGAATGACCCTTTAAAATTCACAGCCTAGGCCTCATGGAGATATTCTAGACAACACAATTGAAGACATATAATTAATAAGATGACTATAAATAAGGCACATGAATATAAAAAGGGACAACACTGTTTCTACTTACAAACTATGCCATGTTCATTCCATAAATATCAAATGGATATCAGCCGAACTCCAGACTCATCATCTTTCACTTGCAAAAGTGAAAATCAATAGATATTTTTGGTATCCTAGCAAGGCTCTTGTAACTTTCATAAGAAGGATCTTATAATTTTCATGATCTGAATAACAAAAGCAAACAGTATTTTCTGTTCTTACAACTACCAAATTTTATCAGAACTTTAGCCCAACATCTCTTGTCTGGAGGAAGCCTCTGGTCAGGGGTAGGGTTACCGCATGATTTAAGAACAGCTCTCTTACAGAAAGACAAATACTGGATGATATCACTGATATGTGGAATCTAAAGTATGACGCAAATGAACTCATCTATGAAACAGAGACAGACTCACAGACACAGAGGACAGACTTGTGGTTGCCAAGGGGAAGGGGGGTTGGGAGAGGGATGGAGTCGGAGTTTAGGGTTAGTAGATGCAAACTATTATATAAAGAATGGATAAGCAACAGGTCCTACTGCATAGCACAGGAAACTATATCAATATCCTGTAATAAACCATAATGGAAAAGAATATAAAAAAGAATGTATATATATATGTATAACTGAATCACCTTGCTGTTAACACAACATTGTAAATCAACTATACTTCAGTAAATTTTTTTTTAAAAGAAGAGCTTTCTTTATCATCCATATCAGTGCATACCCTTTTCCTCTCCCTGCTCTTCTGCTCTGACCCCATTTAATAAAACTCACTATATATATTTGAGAAGCTTTCTCACCGGTGCCACAGTTGAGTGTCCTTTGTCAGGGATTTGCTTTCTGTGCCAAGGGGTCCTATGAGATTCCATATTTAGTACCACCTGTCACCACTGACATTATTTCCAGCTGCTACCAAATTACAGGCACCAGACACCACTACTCTTGAGGTTCCTTTCATCGAGTGAGGTGTCTGTCCTCCCACCTGGGCCTGTGTCCTGTTACTGCCTCCACACGTGTGTCCCCTCAGTACGTCAAAGCAGCACCAAACCTGGACATAATTCAGAGCAGTCAGCGCACTGGAACTATGTTTGTGAGCACAGTACACTCTTTTCATTGTGTATAATGTCTTGTATCCTCAATATCTTATGGAGCTTTTAGGAGAATTTTTTTCCAGGCTTTATACTTCAGCCCTACTATTTCTGAGATTCAGTCCTAGCCCTATAACAGATGGGTCGGAAGACAAATTTGAGTGACAGATATCACGCTGTGCTTTGAATTGCCCTTCCCTCTCACAGCTTAGAAGAGGCTTTCTTATTGTGCAGAATTATGGGTTGTCTCTCTTAAGGTAAATTCTCTCTGAAGGGTTCTTTGTACCTCATGCAAAAAATACTTCTGGCTGATGACTCTCAATCAGTCTGCCAGACATGCCCAGTTATGCCGTGGTTAAACATACCTTAGACTCCATTGAAAAAAATGTACAAATTCTGATCTTACAAGAAATCCTTTTGTCAATTATTCATCTTGACAATAAAGTGTATAAACAGTTAAAACTAATAAAATATGGACTAAATTTTCAAGCTCTTAATAATGAAAAAGGTACAAAAGAGTTTTTGGCCTTTCTAGTACTTCTAGTCACCTATCTTTAGGATGTAAATATGTAATAGTAATAGTAATAATAATAATAGTAATAATAATACCTACTAGTTAAATTTCATAAAAAAGAAAGAGCAGGGGCTGAAATATCAAATACTTTCTACCAGGGTACAAATATGTCAGTAGCTTGGACTTTGCTAAAGGGATGGGATTAAGAAATTCCCCAAATGAGTCTTTTAGGAAAATGCCCTTATATTTTACAGTCTAGGTGTTTAGGGTTGAAAGCATGGGCTTCAGAGAAAGGCTTGAGTTTGTAGCCTTTTTATTTTTTATTTTTCTTACTGACTCTGTGATCATACATAATTTCTTAAATTATCCTACTCTCAGCTGAATTTGCTCTAAAATGGGAGTTATAATTTCACAGAGGCTTTTTTAAAAACAAGATTTAGTAGGATAATGTCTTTGTGTGCTTAGCATAGTCACTAGCATACAGAAAGTACTCAATTAATGATCACTGTTTTTATTTTTTAAATTTGTTCAAATAGTTCTTCCCAACTTCCTTGGAGCTTCCATTGGGTTTTACTCTATTACTTGTAAAAATTGAGATGTATACATCCCTAAAGATATTAAGCATTATCCATTCTTCTTTTCTTCATTTCTCTGATTTACATGGAATTAAACTTGCTGGAAGTTGATTTGGTCACAGCAAAACAATATGGAATATTTTCAAGTTTTTCTTAGAAAGATGTTTTACATTGTAGATTCTCAAATATGCCTTTCATATGTGCAAAATGAAGCAAAGTGCAGCCTCAAATCAATGAGAATAAATATGAAGAAGACATAATTTTTAAAAGTGTACAACAAAAGTCCTATACCTTACTCTGGATTTTTCAGCTCTGGGTGGAATGGTAGCTCATAGCACTTTCCTAGTCAGCAATGCAGCTAAGGCCGTGGGGATTTATAATTAGACAGATAATAAAATGAGGTCAGTATTAAATTTTTCACACTTTTAATGTGCCTGACAATCTTACATAAATCAGGTGTCTCCTAAGACAGAATTGATATGGATGGCTGGGCTTGGCGAACTACCAGAGCATGAAAAACACACTTTTAAGAACAGCTGAAATCAACCTCTTCTATCAGCATCCATCCCACGGAAACATGTTTCTGGAACTGGATTCTCTGGCTCAGAGATTGATTCAGCTGTATTCAAAATAAAGACCAAGACCATGCACATCAATTTCACTTAATTAGCCTTTTACACGACTTTCATTTAAGTTAGCTAATTAACAGCATGCTTCCAAATCAACCCTCCTACTCTTCTCTCTTGAGTTCACAGGCGTTTTCACTCTCATACTCACTAAGATCAGCTCTGTTAACATCTCTTCTTCTGCAATGATTCAGTCTTGAGGGTAGTTCCCCACTGAGATACAGTAGCTGTACTATTAATTTTGTTCTATACTTTCCTCTCTCCGGGAAACAAGCTATTTAATTCGTGAGATCGCTCTGAGGCCACGTGTTTACGTTGTTGAGCAGACTTATGTAGCGCCTGTAATTTTTTTTTTTTTTTTTTTTTGCGGTACGCGGGCCTCTCACTGTTGTGGCCTCTCCCATTGCGAAGCACAGGCTCAGGACGCGCAGGCTCAGCGGCCATGGCTCACGGGCATAGCCGCTCCGCAGCATGTGGGATCTTTCCGGACCGGGGCACGAACCCGTGTCCCCTGCATCGGCAGGCGGACTCTCAAACACTGCGCCACCAGGGAAGCCCGTAGCGCCTGTATTGAACAACTGACTATGCTGGCTGGAAATTACTATACTTGCCAGATATGAATTTTAAATAAAATTGTTTCAAAGCCTATTTAAGTAAATGAAAAGAGCCCTCCCCATTACCAAAATGAATACTATCTCATGTTTCCATACAGAGGTGTTTTTTGTTTGTTTTCTTAAAAAGAGGTGTGGTTATATTTTCATGACAGACTTTCCATCATTGTTGAATGCATCAAATACATTTTGGTTGATTGGGATATTAGTGTAAAATGACTGATAGCATTGGACTCTCTGACTCCTCCCAAACAACCATATTGGGAAACTTTTAAATCACTTCCAGACCATATTGTAGCTTATAATCTGTTGACTCAGTCAAATCAGTCAAGGAAGTCACGTTTCTCTCTCAGTTAACCTGGAAGTTTGATTTTTAGTTCGACATAAGCTGGCATTGATACTTATGGCTCTCCTTTTGAGTACAATTGAGAACTATTTACATTACACATTTTGGAGAGGAATGAGGAATGTAAATTCTAAAGATCTGAAACCAGTGTAGTCCTCTTAATTGGATTACCACACTGAGTTTTGAAGGGTTTAGTAAAAGTTTGGTATTTTACCATAAAGTAATTGTTTTGCCCTACAGACTATGCTGTTTCAAGTACTAAACATTATCCTTGGTGAATAAATACCAAACATAGTCAAGATACCCATAAGTACTGCTAGAATATTGAAATGGGTGCAATGAAATTTTCTATTGTGACTTACCCAAACTTCTGTAGAGTCTACATTTCCATAATTTAAAAAGAAGTCCTTTCCAGGAGTTACTTTAACAAAGGGTTGCAAATGATAACATATTAAATAGCAGTGAAATGCCATTAAATCCTAACTATGTAGCTCATCAGGAAAAAAAGCATTAGGAAAAAAAAGAAATTCAGTCATTTAAAACTCACAATAGAAATTTGACTAGGGGCATATTAATAATTCCATACATAATAATTCACTTAAAATACACAGATTATGGGGGTTTTGTGGATAAATTTGAGACTCAACAGGTAACGCATTAGATGACCTTAGTGGTGGCAGTGACATATGAGGGGAAAGATGGATGTTGAAACAATTTTGGTTGAAGCCTTGATTTATAGCAAAGAATAGCCTACACAACTTAAAAAATAGTTGGATGCCAGGTCAGAGTATACAACAAAAACTCAATGTACACATATATGGAGCTCACTAATTTCATATAAATTTTGATATGTAATATATATAAATATAAATGATTTGAGATTTAATAAGCCCATATCACTAACCAGAAGGAAAAGAACTACCTCAAAGAACATTTAATAAAATATACATTCTTAAAAATGTCTTATATTTTAGCAAAGCAGTAGTACTGGTAAAGACCAGCAGTAAGACACGGTGGAATCCTGTTCAAATCGTCTGGCTGAGGTAGGTTAGCATAGCGTTAAAATCACTGATTTTGAAATCTGACAGAGTTCCAAATCCCAGATCTGCCACTTAATGAGTATACCATCTTAGGCAAAATACTTAACCTCTTGGAATTTGACAGTTTCATTTGTAAATTAGGGATAATAATATGCATTTCAAGATATTATTGAGGATTAAGTGAGGTAATCTTGCAAAGTGCTTAGTTCAGCTCCAAGAAGAGAGAAAGCATTCAATAAATTTGTATCATCTCAGATGAACTGTAATCTCACAGAAGGCAGGAGGCATGCCTTATATGTCTTTTGTAGTCTCCATAGGGTTTATCATAGTATGGCAAACAGTAAGCCTTTCTCTGCATACTTATAAACGTTCTAATGTACTGACACATTTCTAATATGCTTTTGGGATGTGCTTTCACATAAATTGTTGACTAAATGTGACTACACTGAGAATGCAGATTTGTCATTTAGAAAATTAGTTCTGTGCCAGTTTTTCTCTTACCGTATTAAACATACGTTATGTTTTGTTT
This sequence comes from Mesoplodon densirostris, assembly GCF_025265405.1. Lineage (NCBI taxonomy): Eukaryota > Metazoa > Chordata > Mammalia > Artiodactyla > Ziphiidae > Mesoplodon > Mesoplodon densirostris. The sequence goes on from NC_082663.1 coordinate 83,319,679, forward strand.
TGTTTTGTTTTTTTGTAGACAACCCAAGGAGCATGGAGAAGATTTCTCTGTTCTCTCCGTTTAAGAAAGGCCAACTACACAATGAAAAACAAAATTGGGTTCAGTGTAAGTTACTCAGATGCTATTTCCTTTTCTTGAGGATAATATCTATTCAGAGCTGATGGCTTTTAAGAACACAAACTGCTACCCAATTTCCTTCCTCCTTCAGCGGTCTGTAAATCAGCTAGCTGTGGAAACATTGTAAAGGTTTGCTCTCAAGTGTTCTTACACCTCATGTGGCCATTTAATAAAACACATCCTGCACTCAATTGAGAGAGCGGCACTAGAACTTTATTGAGAGCTGAATTCTGGAAGGATATATGTTTTTGTAAGATTCTCATACACAGTGTTTATCTCTGCTTATGGCAATTTTCATTTTTCTTTAAATTCAGCCAAGTTGTAGGACAAGAGGAAAACAATTATTTTGCTATGTACATCTCACTGACAAGAAGTAATGAATTTGATGGTGTTTCTAATCTTAGTGAACAACGCTCTTTTTGAAGTGTTTCTGGAAAAGAAATACAGAGATTTTTGACAGCCAAATCATTGGTGCCTCTTTTTATCTGATGACAAACAAGTGGTAACAGTCACATATAAATATGATGTAAAATTCTTCAAGTAACTTAAAAACCAGTCCAATGAGTACTTCCGTGTCACTTATGTCTGCATATATTATTGAAATAAAAAGTTTGTGTAGCTAAATGACACAGACATGGTGTTCTTACTAGATTAATCATTTTACAGATATGACATTCTATTAAGACTATTTCAGAACTTGTCTGATTATAAAATTACTTCATGTTCAGTATAACATATGAGAAATACAGAAAAGTATAAAGAGGAATGTAAAATTACTCATAAACGTACTATTAGAAACAACCACTATTAGAATTGTTACAGTTACTTCCACTATTGAGTCAGTAAATGTGAGTGTATTGGTTTTTTTCCTCCTCAAAATTATGGCTGCCCCGTACAAACCATTTTGTAATTTTTCCTGAAATAACAATTTTGTACAACTTTTGAACTATTTCTGTTTTCACCTAATAAAAAAAAGTGTGTTCCTAAGCTATTACATAACCTTGCTTGCAGGTTTATAAAGATTACAGAGAATTCTAGCCTATAGGTATGCAACAAAGCTTTAACTTTCTGCATTGGGGGGGCACTTTGATTATCTTTATTTTTATATCGTCATAAATACCACTGGAGTCATTGTAGTTGTATACAGTCTGGGTACATTTCAGATTATTTCATTAGGACAAATTAGTTAAAGTGGAATCCCTAGGTAAACAATGGCGAAATGATTTCAGACATTTGATATGTGTTACCTAACTTACCCCCAGAAAGACAACCAATTTATACTTTTAAGAGTGATGTATGAAGTGATATTTCACTCATTTCACCTCACTCTTCCACAGACTATTATACAGGCAAAAATAATATTTCCTTTTGTTTTAATTTGCATGTCATATAACTTCTAGTGAAGCTAAACATGTCTTCAGCAATATTGCCCAGTTTATCTCCTAATTTTTAAAATGCTTCTAATGTAATATGTATCTCTCATATATTAATATGTGAGAACTTTTAAACGTTAAAGACAATGACTTTAATAAGTAAACAAAAATATTTTCCTCAATGTGTTTTATCTGCCTTTTAAAGAATTGTTTATGTTCTTACTTTTTATGCCATGTTTTATCAATCATCTTTTCGCTGTCATATTTTAGTTACATAAGTATTCACCTTCATTATCTAATTCCAATTTCTTATAGATTTAACTCAATATCGTATATTGATAATGAATTCTTGCTTTGAAGACTATTAGAACCAAGTTTAAGTGCTGTCTCTACCATTCTGATTTTGTTATTAAAAATTGGAAATAGCAAAACAGTGGACTTTGAAATTTTTTACATCTAGTTTTAAAATTAAATTATGAATGTAAAGCACTTGCCTTGTGCCTTACACACTTAAGCACTCAATTCCTGATGTCATTTTTTATGACAATTGGGATAATTTATATAACTTTTTAAAATTCTTGTGTTTATGTAGTAGGCCTTCTAGTTTTAGGGGTTGTAAGTGAAGGGAATGTATGTGAGTGTTTCTGTGTGTTTTTGTTTTTAATCTGGAATTAATTTGCATTATATCAATTCTTTAATATTGAAAAAATATGGTATTTCTTTTTGTCCTACCAGTGTAATTAAATATATTAACAATTGTTTGTTTTGTTTTGGGGTTTTTAAAAAATTTTTTATTTTTGGCTGTGTTAGGTCTTCATTACTGCATGCAGGCTTTCTCTAGTTGAGGCGAGTGGGGGGCTATTCTTCGTTGCAGTGCACGGGCTTCTCATTGCGGTGGCTTCTCTTGTTGTGGAGCACAGTTTCTAAGCATGCAGGCTTCAGTAGTTGCAGCACATGGGCTCAATAGTTGTGGCTCACAGGCTCTAGAGCACAGGCTCAGTAGTTGTGGCTCATGGGCTTAGTTGCTCCGCGGCATGTGGGATCTTTCCGGACCAGGGCTTGAACCCATGTCCCCTGCATTGGCAGGCGGATTCTTAACCACTGTGCCACCAGGGAAGTCCTTAACAATTGCTTTTTAATATTATCATTATTACATTCCAGAAATACACTTTACATGTTTTTTGAGAATTATAAGTTAGCATATTTTTAGACTAAGTTTGTAGTATTTGCTTTAAGAACTTTAAAATCTGTATTCTTATAGTAACAAGTCTCTGTCCCTTTTAGGGCTTTTCTTATCATGTTTTGGTATCAGAATTTAGGGTAATTATATGTAATAAATTGTTTTTTATAATGTATTATATGTTATATATAATTCTATATATTTATTATATGTTTATTCTTTTCTAGTTTGTAAAAAAGTAATTTCTGCATTCAAATATTTGTACCATATAAAACCTGTTCCAACAAAGAATTGTTGATGAAGGAAAATTATAATTTACTGCAATCAAATAATTCAAAAACTGATTTTTTAGTGTGTCTGTTCATTTTGCCTGAGAGAATGATGTTCTACAAAATATCTAACATTCCAGAGTCAAAATTATCTATCATTAAAGACACTTAAAATGATTCAGGAAATCAAACCAAAAGAAATGCCTATTATTATATATATGTAAACCACAGTTCTTATTCTAAGATTTTGTTTATAAAGTACCCAAACCAGAAAATAAATTTTAAAAAAAACTAATTCTTAATATATTTCTAAGTGGTTTATGGTTTGGGTAGAACCTGTACTAGGAAAGTAGTTGTTTTAGCATTTAATTTCAGTTCAACTTGTTTTAATGAACATTGCCAGGCACTGTTCTACAATGTACAAGCAAAAATATGAAATTTCAGCCTCAATAGGGTCAAGAGTCAAGTGAGGGAGGCAAACATATAGCAACCTGGTTTACGAGAGATGTAACTGTCCTGCACCAGGATACTACTATATCTCAGATCCCTGGTTAATTTAATTATCTCTATAAGGTCCTAGTTAACATGCAACTATATTATCCCCAGGATAAGTTTAGACATAAAGCAATAATCAACTGTTGTTGTGTGAGCACAGATCTTAACCTACAGAAGAGAGGGCAATGTATATGCGATTAAGGAGAGCAAAAGGGAAATGGAATGACAAGTAAGAGCACTTTATAAGGAGGACTAATCATTATGTTTTCAGACTATAATCTCCATGATGGAAGGACTTCTACTTTGACCATCAATGAGCCCACAATGACATTTAATATGCATTCTGTAATTATTTTTTGTATTCATTAATTAATGGATAGATGGATGAATGAATAAACAAACGTGATTACTGGTAGCAGTACGAGGGCCCAGTATCCACATGGGGAACAGATAGTAAGGAAGAATTACACCTCAACTTAATTACTTCTTTATTCGATGAAAATTTTGGGCAGCTACTGGAAGTGAATTTTCTGACTCTACAACATTGCTAAGTACCAGGGACACCAAATTTCTTACACTTATGTTGACTTTAGGGTTACGTTTTGTAGATTCTGTTGGGAATGATGGAAGATGCATTATTTGGTGAAATGCGGGGATTGATTCTGCCTTTTCCTCATCTGTGATATCTCACTGTCAGCAACTGATTCAGCAAATGTGGTCCAATTAGGCATCCCTGGCCCGTCATCCAGATCCTGCACACAAATTGGTTCACTCCTACTGGGGTCTAACTCTTAAAGGCCTCACACCTGTAACCACAGCCATTCTCTAAATCTGCTTCTGCTCAATCAGTTTTGTGACTTTTGGCTTCTGTTCGCAGCCATGAAACTGGTTTCTAAAATTCATCTGCTTTCTTCATCTATTTTCTTGGACAAAAAAGTTGAATTGGGAAGATTCAACCACCATAATTCCTGACATGTTTTAAAATTTGCTTTGAGAGAGATTGCCACTTCTATGGTATTTAAAATGCTCTCCAATCCAACTTTCATTTTTTTCTGTTACATTCCCCAAGAAAATAAAAAAATGATATAAGTTTATTAATTGTGGATTGCTTTTAGTTATTTAAAGGGATTAAAAGAAATTGTAAATACCTTTTCCTATAGAAATATATTTGGAAATTTATAAACTTGGTTATAAGTATTTTCTTATTGCTATTTTAATCTATGTAGCCATGGTAAAATGGTATCATGGAATTATTACCAAAATCTAAAAATATTGCTCTTTAAAATAAATCATAATATCTCATATCCATGAAATAAAAGTGGTCAGCAATAAGATCTTTTAACTACTTGAGTAATGCCTAGACTTGGGTGTAAGATATGAGGCAAGAAAGAGCCAATTTCTAACAAAATTTTGCCTTTTACCAAATTCTGAACAGAGTTCAAGAAAGCTTCCAGTGGGGATCATAACCCTGAAGCTCCAAAATAAATTAGAATCTTCTAACTTTCAGTTTGCCACCTCATTGATTCTAAGACTGTTAGGGTTAGGGGTCACTGATTACTTATCTTTTCTGACCTTCAGCTTTTAAAAAAATGAGAGCAGAATAATAATAATAATGCTAACTTGTTTTAGAGTATTAAATTGAAAATTCTAGTGAAAATGATAAAGAACTGTACAATTATGAGGTATTGTTATTTGGCAATAGGTTTTACACACACACACACACAGTACACAACCTTAATTATCTTTAAACACATTTTTCTGGTAAACTTTCTTCTTCTACAAACAGGTCTCTGTTTCTCACTTGGGTATTCCTTTATTCTACCTGTGAAAGTAGACACTACAGGCCACAGATTCTTTCACAGGACTTTATTTAATTTTAATTTTGACTTGATTTTAACAGAGCAGCATCTGGTCTTCTGGCAGAAAATTCAAACCATTTTGCTGGCAGCTACAGGATTATCCCTTGGTGAGCTTGTTGATGGGTTGTTTGAGTTTACTTGCACTCTTAACCACCATAACACTGTGGTGTATGTTCTTCTTTCCAGGTATTTTCTATGTTGACTACACATATTGGATTTTTAAAGATTAGTTTGACTAGTGAAAAAAAAACCTAATGAATCATATTTTATAGCTAGCTAATGAGTTATTTTATTCCATTTGTATACCCTCCTTTATCTTATCATTGAGTGTTTTTGCTCTTCTCCAATTTTTCTTCTTCAGTTTTACACCTCCATTTCTTCCCAAGATATTTTTCAGCTTTTCCCTGTTGTTTACATTTCTCAATTTTTCTTTCTATAACTTTGTAATTTAACTGTGTAAAGTAATTCCCCATGATTTTAAGAAAAAAGCATTAAGAAAAAGTATTAAGCAGAGACAATGTGGGCTTTTATGGAGGATTGTTTTCTGTATTAATATTGCGGTTATTATCATTATTATTTTATAATCACTGCTGTACTGCTTTCTGCAGTGGACATTTATTGATTTTGTGTCCCCAGCATTGATTACTTCTTCTTTGTGTAACTGCTCATTTCCTTGACTCTCTGATCATGTAGTTTGGATGAGCCTTACTCTGCTCTCCCTGTTTAGATTCGGGCCCATCGTCCACAGCTTGCCCATGAGATTCCCACACTGCCCTCCCCACAGTGATTGATTCACAAGTAGACATGTAAACCAGGCTTGATCAATCAAAGTTAATGGGCATTGACCTGGAGGCTTTTGCTTGAACTATTTGTAGAAAAGCCAAACTGTGGCTCAGTTTGCTGGATTTTGGAAGTAAGCCTCGGCCTGCCGTGACCATTTTGGCACTGAGGAAATTGTCTCCCTGAGAATGAAGCCTACACATATTAAAGCAGGGCCAAGATATAGAGAGTGAAAATTTTCTGGCAATATTGATTGAGCCTCTTGATCCAGCTGTGCTATGCTTTAACTTAGAAATAGCCCTAGACATTTTAGTTTTGTCATGCAATAATGCCCCCTCCACACTTTATGGTTTTCCTTAAGCCACTTTGATTTTGAACATTGCTACCTGCAACAATCTTCAGATTTTATGCACTCCTAGTTTCTTTTACTTATAAAAGAAACTAGGAGTGTCTTTTACTTATAAAAGAAACTAGGAGTTTCTTTTACTTATAAAATTATATATTTTGCATTTAATTTCTTTCTCACTTTAGCATGTTAATTGTTCTGTCACCATTTTTTTACTTCCCAGTTTTAAAATATCTCTAAAGATTGTTTACTTTTGGAACAAGAAAACTAGCAGAAAATTTTATTGTGTTTAACTATTTAATATTCATTCATACCTGGGTCACAGCAATGCACAGTATTTCATAAATAAATAAATGATATAAGAATAATTTTGCAGGACAATGAACTGATGGAAGAATAGTCCCTGGCTAAAATATTAATGAATGTGGTAAAACCCCCTATTTATTCAGCATTTAACACTTTGCTTTAAATAATGTAGTCCTGATCTTATTGTTTAGAAAACAATATAACAGGTGAATTGATTGTATATTCAGTTTTGTATTAACAAACACTCTGTGTCAACATTTCAACATACTGCTTAAAGGCTTGTTTCTCCTATTCAATCCCACATGAAAGAAAAAGATTTCAACACTTCTTTGTTTATCAATTCACACATATTTTTTTCCCTAGTAACCAGAAATGTTCATGCAGGTGATGTGCTTCTCATCTACCCTGAAAAATAATCTCTCACGTTTGGATAACATAGGAGCTTTGGAGTTTCAACTAGACTGTGTACATTCTTTCTTTTGGTTTATATGACTATTCTGTAAAATAGAGGGGAAAGACACTGAGACCTCCATTTTGCATCTGAGACAAATGAGTCATATATTCAAATCTAGATCTTTAGTTGCCTAGTCCAACACACCTCTAACTGCAACACAAATAGAAAAATAGTTAGGCATTGGTAGATCAGATATAAATATCCTCACCTAAACAATAAATCTAACCCATTCCATGGACATCTTCGTATCTTCAAGGTATACAGCCAAGGACAGGATCAGAGCTGCCATACTGTATTACATGACAGGAAATTAAAATGCACAGATTCATTCAGTTACTGAATAGTCAACTATAGGAGCATATTATGGCATATCAGGCACTGTTTTGGGATGATGTCTTAGTGGTAAACAAGTTTGACTTTGTTTTTAAAGATAATGTTCTTTTATATTTCTCTACCTTTATTATATCAACTGAAAAACAATCTATTCTATTGTTCAACTATTCCTGGTATATAAGCCTAACTCAAAGGTTTAGTTAACTAGGAAATCAAAGGGACCATATAGGATGTACACATTAATATGTTCTAGGGTAAAGTAAAACTGTACAAATAATGTATAATATTGTCTGAGTACAAAATCACATCAGAAACAGAAAACACACACAAACACACACACACAAAACATGTTCAGCTTTGGCATCTGCCCAGGTGAACACACTGTTAACCTTTCAGATGACAGACACATTTTACCCTAACTTTTGAAGACTTCAGGCTACGTTTTGAACGTGGGTGTAGGCACAGTCTTTCTGCTTAGTAAATTTGAATAGGAACGGAATGGATAAGTATAGCAACATATTAAACCAAAATGTCAATTTTCAACTACTAACAAAGGCTTGCTACAACCTTAGGCACTCAACCCTCCAAATGATACCAATTATGTTCACCCTCCCTACTGAGCTCTGAAAGGAGAGGCACCATGGGGATCAAAATTAAAACACTTAATTACTTTATGTTTTAAATGCAAACTATCTGTGGAAAACAGCAGGCCAATCTTTTTCCCCTCCACTCGACAGAAGTCCCTTTGGTCCCTGGACAACTCTACTAATCTTTTGAGCTTAAATACATTTCAATCACATTGCATTCTCCTACAAACCTCTTTACCATCTCTTGGAAAGGCCTACACACTTGTTTACTATTTAACCACTGAAGTAAATGCCTGAGAATTAAAGATCCCTAGAGCTGACTGATGAGCTTTCACTTAGAGTAAGTTTTGTAACACATCTGGAAATTAAGGGCTAAAGGTAAACAGAGGCTAGAATAGATTTGCAAAGACACTTCTTGGAATTTGCAGAATTGCCATTATAGAATGAAGTGTTTTAGTGGAATCTAATTTATATGTCATTAACATTACAGGCCTCCTGAAATCTTGATCATCTACCCCAATGTCATTAGCAGAGAATGTCAAGGTTTAAAATAAACCGTGATAACTGTAGAAAAACGACTAGTAAAAACCTCCAAATATTTTTATAGATTTTAAATTTGTATTTTAATTGCTTCTTATTCTTTTATCCTCTATGTTTAAGATTAGAACACAATTTTTTTGTTTCCTGAGCTTTTCAACATTTATTTTATAAGTTCTTTTACTTACCGCAATACTCTGAATCAAGAAGTTATCTGTTTTGCAAATAAGGAAAATGCACAAAGCTCATCTTGGCTTTCAGTTGAGGTCACACAATTAATTAGTGCAGAACTGAAACTAGAACACAGATTTTCATAGATCCTAGCCTAAGACTTTTCCATTAGAGTGTGTGACTTCTTATACATTTAATTATATTGTCATTTTAAAATATACATATAAAGTGTCAATATGTAAAAGTGATTTCTAGTTGCTGAGACTGGAGAGACTCTTTTTAGATGAACTGATAAGAGTCCTGTGGGGAAAGAAATTTGTTCTCATTTAAAAACCATATATGTAGAAACTGAGACATATTAACATATGTAAGCAGAAGAAGTCCAGGTAAGTTGGAAAGGTGAGACAAAAATGGAATGATCAGAAATGGGAGAGACAATGGGATTCTTCAAAACTCCCGAACTTACTTTCTTTTCCAAATTGTCTCTGATCACTGTAATTTGTGGTGACAAGGGTCAGCAACAAAGCATCAAAGATTACAGCACAAAGGTGAAGTGATTCACCCGGCTTTTAAAATCTTAGTACAGAACTCTGAGATCTAATTAAAGAACAAGATAGGCATCTACACGACCTTCACTTTGACATCTTCAAATTTAAAGCAATTCAACTCTCACTCCCACACTCAGGTTTAATTTTCACTAGAAGAACTGATTCTGACAGTTTCAAAAAGTCACGTTAAGATCCTATAAGGAAAAAAAAGAGTAAAAGTTTCTTCTGTTACTAATAAATGTGTCCTCCAAGGTAAGATTTCCCAAGAGCTCTAGGACTTGCTAAGATGTGCCATAACAATGTGCAGCAAGGGGTTCAGGGCACAGGCTGGGAGTCAGAAGTATGTATGTAGCCACCCCCATTCCTACTACTAATTGTCCATCTGATCATGGGAGAAGTACTTAAATATCTCTTAAATGTAGTTCTTTCTTCTATGAATTGAAATAATACTAGTACTTAAAATTCAGGGATGTTATGATGTTGGTAGTAAGCTAAACAGTTGCTCCCACAAAAGATATGTCCTTACTCTAATCCCAAGCACCTATGAATACCTTATTTAGAAAAAAGGATCTTTGCAGATGTAATCAACTGACAGAGTTTAAGAGGAGAACATCACCCTGGATTTATCTGGGGGGGGGGGCTCTATATCTAATGACAAGTGTCCTTATAGGAGACATACAGAAAAAAGGCACAGAAGAGGAGCAGACCATGTGACAATGCAGAGTGATTGGAGTGATGTGGCCACAAGCCAAGGAACACCTGGAGCTACCAAAGCTGGAAGAGGCAGGGAATGGATTCCCCCTTAGAGCCTTTCAAGGGAGTGTGACCCTGCTGACCCGTTCATGTTGGACTTCTGGCCTCCAGAACTGAGAGAATAAATTTCTGTTTTAAGCCAACTCATTTATGGTAATTTGTCCCAGCAGCCACAGGGAACTGATACAACATTAAATGATATCATTGTGAAGAATGTACTTAGCATATGACCTAGAACATAAAATGTTATTGGTAAATAGAAGCTATTATTATGATAGCTGAGCAGTACAGAGCCTAGAGCCACTATCAAAGGCTATGTATACTTAGAGAAGAGCTTTCCTCTTATTGAGCACTTCTTGTGTTCCATGTATTCTCCTAGGTGTTATGTATGCATTATATACTTTCTCCATCTAGCTATAGTGAAAGTAAATATTATGAGTTCTTTTGATGGATGAGGAGACTGAGACTCAGAAAAGTGAAATGATTTACCCAAGTTCTAATAAAAAGTAGGAGAGGGCTTCCCTGGTGGCACAGTGGTTGAGAGTCCACCTGCTGATGAGGGGGACACGGGTTTGTGCCCCGGTCCGGGAGGATCCCACATGCCGCGGAGCGGCTAGGCCCGTGAGCCATGGCCACTGAGCCTACGCGTCTGGAGCCTATTCTCCACAACAGGAAAGGCCACAACAGTGAGAGGTCCGCGTACCGCAAAAAAAAAAAAAAAAAAAAAAGTAGGAGAATCAAATTCATGTCTGCCTGTGGGAAAAGCATTTACTCTCTTTTTTCCATGCTGTTTCTGTAAGATACAGTATGCAGGAGTAGTGAGTGGGTTTTTTGGGGGGGGAAACTAAGTTGAAACCAGCAATCTGTGCAATAGTTTGTCAATCTTAAGGGTTTGGGGACTATGCATAAATCAAGGAATGAAGCAATGTAATGGGTAATGGTGAATGTAGACAAAAGTGAGAGTATTAGAAACAGACCTCGTGAAGTTTGCAAACAGTTCTTAAATTATAGTCTTGGTAATTGGAGCCAGGAATTGGGTGGAGGTAAATTGTATAGGATGTTAAAATAGTTTTGACGCTGTGGCAGGCAGAAATCTAAGATGGCCCTCAAGATTCCTGCCCCCTGGTGTACACTTGTATAATCCCACTGTGGAGTAGTTGGTGGGAAGTGTGAATATGATGGGCGTCAGTCCTAATTAGGCTACCTTGTATGGCAAAGGTAAGTGGACTTTGCAGATATTATTAAAGTCCCAAATCAGTTGATTTTTAATCAAAAGAAAGATTATCCTTGGTGGACCTAATTAATCAGATAAAAGCCCTTGAATGAGCAATTGGGCCCTTCCTGAGATTAGACAAGATTCCCCTGCTGCCCTTGAAGAAGCAAACAGCCATGCAGTAAATTGTCTTTGGAGGAGGCCATGTGGCACGGGATTGCAGGTGGCCTCTATGAGTTGAAAGTCACCCTGGTCAACCATCAGCTATAAAACAGGTACCTTGAGTCCACCATGGTAAGGAGATAAATTTTGCCAACAACCTTAAACTTGGAAGAAAATTCTTTTCTAATCAAGCTTACTGATGTGACAGTAGCCTGGCCAATGCTTAGAATGTAGCCTTGCGAGACTCTGAGCAGAGGACTCGGCTAAGCTGTGCCTGGACACCTGAGGCACAGCAACTGTGAGATAATACATGTGTACTGTTCTAAGACAGTACGTGTGTGGTAATTTGTATCACAACAATAGAAAACTAATACAGACACCTCTCAAAAATCAATTGTTTTGTTTAAATATACAGTTTCTATGAAAGAGATCAGCACTGTTTTACAAACTAGTCCAGGCCTTGCAGGATTTACTGATAGTGTTGAATACTTAGGTTTGATGCTCCCAGCTTTGCTCTCAGAAAGTATTCATCCCCTTACTTCATACTCTCACCAGCCATCCTTTCACTTTCTGAACATGTCATTAGAAACCTTCAACTTCAAGCCATGAAATCTGGACACCACCTTTACATACACACGTACACACACACAAATACACAGAAACACACAGAGCACATGTATGAGCACACATTCATAGCCAAGCACACACAGAGATATGAAATCAATATATTACACTTACCTATGCACACACACCACACATACATACACATACTGTCATTGTGCCTGATAACATGGATCGTGCCTTTTTTACCTGCATGAAAGCCATGTTGGTCTTTATTTTATTCATGTTTCTCTTTAGTACTTAAAACACACTTATGGCCAAATGTACCCTTGCAGTTGTATAGTTATGTACTTTTAACATTTTTATCACATCATAAAATAACATAGTGAAGGTACTTTAATGTTCAACTACTGCATTATTAATAGGAGAGATTTTGCTTTTCCAGAAGCATCCTGAATTTGTTGTGATCCACAGTCATTAAGGCCCAATAAATATGATGCAGGTCAGACTGGAAATGCAAAGAATTTGGTGAACTCTGAATGTATTAGGTGCGCTTTGAACCATTTACTACCATAATTACAATTATACTATTGCTAAAGAAGCATCTTAGAGCTTGAAAGCAAATTTTCTTAGCACCATAAATGGTCACTCTATCTTGCAGTAAAAATAAAAGATTTATTGGCAAAGGTAATAATTTGTTAATTTCATGTTTTAATTTCCCAAACTCTGGTAGTTGAATGCAGAATGATATAGTTTGAACATAGACTGATGATTAAAAATTCAGCCTGTTAACATGATCCAAATGGTTTATAACTCAGATATATTAATTTGTCAAGTTGGTATCAAAATCTTTCTCCTGGATGAAATTAATATTTCAATATACTTTTTATATAATGGGTTTAAGTAATGCTGAATAAAGATGATAAATTAGTTTTGATTTGCAAATATATTTTAAACAGGTAGTACACAAAGTGATGAAACACAAATGCATACATTATATGAATAAAAATAATGCAAATAGACTAATAGTACAAAAAAATCCCCTAATCAATATGTAAAATAATATTTAGAAATGCTATTAACAAATGAACAAAAGCCCAAGTGAGAATAACTTTAAGCTATTGGTCATTTATTATCAAATTACCAAATATTTCCAAGGATTATAATAATAAATTTTGTCATGGAAGTAATGAAATGGGCAACCTATCTAGAAAGTGTGAATCAATATAACTCAAAAACCTGGAAAATGTATATACTTTGGACCCAATTATTCCAATTTTTTAAGTGTAATCATGATTTTCAGAAGACAATGCAGTAAAGTTAAAAAATCCTAGAAGCAAAAAAGACAGGAATGTGACAATTCTATATTCAATCAACTAAAAAAAATTAAAGTAGGATAATCTATTTTAAATAGGACATAATTCAATACATACTATGTCATTCTTGATAAAGATAATTAGTGGGCAATACATGGGTATGTGCATATTCAAATACAAATACTCATGTGACACTTTGCTATATGATTTTATGCTCAGTACAGTTACACAATTTCCACTTCTATTAACATTCATCTTTATCTTTTCTAAGTACAAATATAATACATATTCACTGTAGAACACTTTGAAAATACAGGTCCAAAGACAAAAAGTAAAACAGAAAAAAGAAAGCTTGCTCTTTTAATTTTAAGTAACCACTGCCCTTTGAAATTCATAAATATTTTTCTACTGATTTCAGAATTTTTTAAAAAATTCTAACATTGGATAGATTACATCAAAAAAATGACTCCTAGATGTTTTTACCTAGTACCTCATAGAGTCATTTCAGGTAGAAAACATTTTGAAATCTTCCTGCTTCTTGACTGCTCAAGCAAATATTTGACTGATGAATAAATATAGACATCTTTAGTTATGATCTAGTGAGAGTCTTTTTCAAACTTTTCAAAGGATTATAGCTCTGGCTAGTATTTGGTGATAGACTGAAAATAGAATCAGATCCTGTGTTTCCATATGTCTCCATTACCCTCATCCCAGTATATTAAATTTGAAGTGAGTGATAATTTTTTCTGAATTTTACTTTCTTCTGATCTTCCAACTATTGTTATTATTAGACTGATATGAAGAGAAATTGAGAATTTTATCCACAACTGACCTTAAAAGAGCCAGGACATGGAAACAACCTAAGTGTCCATTGACAGATGAATGGAGGAAGAAGATGTAGCACATATTTACAATGGAATATTACTCAGCCATAAAAAGAAATGAAATTGAGTTATTTGTAGTGAGGTGGATGGACAGAGACTGTCATACAGAGTGAAGTAAGTCAGAAAGAGAAAAACAAATACTGTATGCTAACACATATATATGGAATCTTTAAAAAAAATGGTTCTGAAGAACCTAGAGGCAGGACAGGAATAAAGATGCAGATGTAGAGAATGGACTTAAGGACATGGGGAGGGGGAAGGGTAAGCTGGGATGAAGTGAGAGAGTGGCATGGACATATATACACTACCAAATGTAAAATAGATAGCTAGTGGGAAGCAGCCTCATAGCACAGGGAGATCAGCTTGTGCTTTGTGACCACCTAGAGGGGTGGAATAGGGAGGGTGGGAGGGAGACGCAAGAGGGAGGGGATATGGGGATATAGGTATACGTATAGCTGATTCACTTTGTTACACAACAGAAACTAACACAACACTGTAAAGCAATTATACGCCAATAAAGATGTTAAATAAATAAATAAATAAATAAATAAAAGAATACATTGAAGGAAAAAAGAGAGGTTTCCAATGGAAAATTGGTCCCCCTTCCTCCCTCCCTTCCTTTTCCTTCCTCATTTCTCTTTCCTCTCTCTCTCTCCCCTTTCCCTCTTTCTTTTAGCATGCATTCAACCAGTATGTATTAGACATGTACCATGTGTCAAGCACTGTGCTAGGCACAAGGGATATAAATGTAAGCAATAGCTTCGTATCTGCCCTCCCAAAGCTTAGTTGATGCTAAGCCAGAATCAGGAATCAGAGTTGAATCTTAAAACAAGTATTTACAATAATGTGTGGCAAGTGATACAATAAAGAAAGAATAGAAGGTTAAGAAAATTCCTAGATGCAGCTAGTTGTGGGCAAGGAAAATTGCTCAGGGTAGAGTTTCTAGACAAAGTGGCAGTTAGGCTGAGATCTAAAGAATCATTAAACGTTAGACAGGTTGTATTTCTCCTCTACAAGAATGGAAGCAGTTGTTTATCTAAGTTTCTACCTCATTAGATTATTGGCTCCTCTTTGCATGTCCAGTACCCACCAAAGTGGCAGGCATACAGGTGGTGTTTTAACAAATGTTTGATTAATTAATGCAGAGATGTATAAATTAACAGTATATTGGTAAAACACAATTTGATATATGTGCTTGTAAATTACACAATTAAAAAAACAGCATGGATTTCCAGAAATATCAATATATTTCCCATATCTCCACTGCTAATCTTAGATTCTCTATTTTTTAATTTTTTTACTTTGCTCTGCTTTTCTTTTATTCATTTTTAATTTTTGTCCCTATTAGGGGGCTCAAATCAATATACGTTTGATTCTAACCTCTGACAATATAATTTATTACAGCTTCAATACTTATTCAAAGTTTAATGACTCATTTTTAGGTATAATTTTATAAAAGCATATGAATTTATAAATCTTCTAGTTAATATCTGCAATTTATTTTTGCCTATAGGACATTAGTTCTCAGCAAAAAGTGATAAAGAAATTGCCAAAAAGTTTGAGTATTGAGTAATTACCTTGACTATTGCTTTAAGAAACATGCATATTAAGTTTTGCACGCATATGGAATTTATGCAAGTTTATGCTGTTTTCAGTAGAGACCATTTAATTAAAGAATGAACATCATTAAAAAACTTATTCAAAATTCATTTGGTAATGTGAGGATATAATATACGCGAAGTCACTAGACTCACAAATTCATAAAGAAAGTAAAGTTTTAAAACAGCAATGTTAATTAATGTAAAACACCAAGGCAATGGGGCACCTAAAAATGTCCTTTAAAAGTTGTTGGGGGCTTCCCTGGTGGCGCAGTGGTTGAGTCTGCCTGCCGATGCAGGGGAGATGGGTTCGTGCCCTGGTCCGGGAAGATCCCACATGCCGCAGAGCGGCTAGGCCTGTGAGCCATGGCCACTGTGCCTGCACGTCCAGAGCCTGTGCTTCACAACGGGAGAGGCCACAACAATGAGAGGCCCGTGTACCACAAAAAAAAAAAAAAAAAAAAAAAGTTGTTGGAATATAGTTAAGAAAATAAGCTTCAAGATTCCATTGGGAACTGAGTCCAACAAGATCTCTAAGTATTTTTATACTTAGGGGGAGTACTGAAAATTTGTTTATATTAGTTCAAATTGGTCTTCAGTATCTCATTTTCTTGTTATTGCATATTCTCAATTATCTGAGAATTTAAATGCAGAAAAAGGAAGAAGAAAGCATGCCAAAGATGGAAAAGGGTCATAACTTAATAAATACAATCATAAATTGTTTTTGAAAACCAAATTATTTTGGGGAACTTCAGAGGCAAAAAAGATATGGTTTACATGAAAACTTGAAAAAGAAATAATTTAGTTTGCTCCAAATATAGAAATGATTTTTCAAGAAAAACAAATTTATTTTCAGGAAACCAAATATGTCACAGACACACACACAAACTCACACATCACATTTTAGAAAATCATATTATGTCCTAAATTATATTTTTCTTTTAATAAATTGTTTCATCACAGTAGGACTTTTCAGGAGGGGATTTTCTTGGGATTTGTGAAGTTTACAAGTTCTGATTTTTATGTGCTTGTAATTTAAATGAGACGCTAAATTATAATAGCTCAACTTAGAGAGAATGAGTTAACACCTTAGCTAGAAATAGTATATTAAATACAAAGTAGAGGGACTTCCCTGGTGGTCCAGTGGGTAAGACTCTGCGCTCCCAATGCAGGGCAACCAGGTTCCATCCCTGGTCAGGGATCTAGATCCCTCTGGCATGCTGCAACTAAGAGTCTGTATGCCACAACTAAAAAAAAGATCCTGTGTGCCTCAACTAAGACCCGGAGCAGCCCAAATAAATAAATAAATAAATAAAAATCTTAAGAAAAAAATACAAAGTAGAAATACTCATATAAATCACTGTTTTAATACTCTCATCTCATTTGTATCATTTGGCAAAATTCACAGCTAATGGTAACCTGAATAAAAATGCAAAGGAGAAGGAAAGATAAATATAGGCATATTACCATTTATCAAAACAAAACACACATTATTTACCTAAAATATGCACAACTTCAAATAACCTTCCCACATGTGGAAGACAGTATGTAGTGTTGAGGAAACAGATCAGAAAAGCAGGTAATAAAAATAGGCATTAGGGCCTCCCTGGTGGCGCAAGTGGTTGAGAGTCCGCCTGCCGATGCAGGGGATACGGGTTCGTGCCCCGGTCTGGGAGGATCCCATATGCCGCGGAGCGGCTGGGCCCGTGAGCCATGGCCGCTGAGCCTGCGCGTCCGGAGCCTGCGCGTCCGGAGCCTGTGCTCCGCAGCGGGGGAGGCCACAACAGTGAGGGGCCCGCATACCGAAAAAAAAAAAAAAAAAAAAAAAAATAGGCATTAGAAGGCTGTATTGGGATAATATCCCAGATGATTCACTATTGAAAATATTTTCAGAAATTCTCTCTAAAGGAAGTCAGAAATGGGGTTCAATGCTTTAAGTGTATGGACATTTCCAATATAGGGACATGGAGTCCTAGCACAGCCATCACAGAGGAAGGGACAGTCAAGTAATCTCAGGGTCTAGAATCTGTGCTGTGATGAGAGAAGAGAGGGACAGGAGAAAGAAAGAGTAGAGATTCTAATTGATCTAATGCCATGTGGTCCAACTGTCCCTACATAGTAAGTCAAGGGAAACAGAGCTTTTGTGGTTTTGTTTGGATGGAGGAGTAGCAAACTAAAGCTATTTTAGTTTACAATTTTGCTCAATTGTAAAAAGACTACAATGTGTTATTATGTTAATTTGTTATTAAAATTATGGTGTGTTCATGTCATTTAATAATATTGAAAAGCTATTCTTTCTACATGGATTATAACCTTGAACTTGAAGATTGAGGAAATAATGATAATCAGGCAAAATATTCTACTTTTAATTATATGGAAGTAGGGTATGAAGTAAGGAAAAGTTTACATCATTACTTTATTATTTCAAGTTTTTTTCTTCTTATTTATAATACAGAGAGAATTTTCTGTATCTGAATATGTTTGAAGTAAATGTCTGTCTCACTGTCACTAGACTGAGGATAAAAATGGACTCCTGTATGGACTCTCTTTCTTCAAATTCAGATCAGGAAAAAAATGAAGATAGTTCTTAAGGTTCAACAAATGAAATCATTGAACTACCACCATCCAAGCTGGCAAAATTGTAGCCAAATACTTGTTAAAGGTGAAAGACTGAAAATTAGAAAGTAAATTTTTATTTTCTAATCTATTTTGATAGATTTCTACACAATAAAATATATCCCTAAGGCATGATAGGAAAAGCAGCAACTTATTCTTTAGCTATATAGAGAAGACTTGGTACTTAGAGATTTCAGTGTAACTCCTTTCATAATAATTTATTGTACTTAAAACAAATTGAGGTAATTAGATTTTTACTTTAATTTGTCAGCCATAGCAATTTATAATTCTTAGTAGCAAGGTTCCAGTCATTGATATATATCAAAAGTATTCTTTTGGTATCAAGGGAAAGGGCTGATGTTCTTGATAAGAGTAATTTTGCCATAATGGAGAGATCAAATTATAAAGATAACCTTGAATTAAAGGTGATTCAGCAAGAAGGTGAAGCTGATGTCCCTATAAAAGAAGGTCATGTATGCAGTTGCACTAGTTGTACTTTTGTTGAACAACAGATTAGATTTACAGTTCAGAAAAGGAGATAATTAGCAAGTTTATTTTGGCCAACCAAATTTGGCCCAGAATTCACTACTTCCCTTTCTAATTGTAGAGTTGACCCAAAACTGAGTAAACATTTTATCTAATAAATAGTCAGGTGTATCTTTGAATATGGCTAACGAACTAATCTCACATATCGTTGAAGATTAAATTTCACTGTAATTTAGCTTTTGATCATTTGAGCAATTATAAACTTTCCCCCATTTTTCTCACACACAGTATATCCATAAGTGAAATATGGTCACTGTCTTATATTGAGCTATGATTAGGGTAGCAATACAATTTTATCTTCCAACCCAAGATAAGTTTGAAAGTAAACAGGATACTATTAATAATTATACTAGGATATCAAACTTAAGTCAGATGCACCTCCGCCCCATAATTAGGGCCATCATAATCATGATAGACCTATTTTCTGTGAAAATATTTTATGGTAGGGTAGAGAGAATCACAATAAAAGCAAAATTTTGATGTGACTGTGAGGGTTAGTTTTACTTTGGTTTTCAAGTGAAACTCAGTATATGAAATAAATATCATCTTAAAAAATGTTCCTAGGTTTTGATGTATGGATATCATATTTAATTTTCTATTGATCTCAGTTCTTCAAGTACATTCCACTTTTTTATTTAAAAACTTTATAAATTTAATTAGGATCTATATTTTGAGATTTTAGATGATAATAATATATACTTTACATTTAATAGCCAATAGAAAATAGAAAAATTGCCAACAAATTTATGATTTGGACTATCAATTGGTGATTTTGAGGGCATTAAAACTGAGAGGATATTGAATAGTCTT
The DNA here is from genome assembly GCF_025265405.1 of Mesoplodon densirostris. Classification (NCBI taxonomy): domain Eukaryota; kingdom Metazoa; phylum Chordata; class Mammalia; order Artiodactyla; family Ziphiidae; genus Mesoplodon; species Mesoplodon densirostris. The sequence continues at coordinate 83,339,493 of NC_082663.1, forward strand.
ACCATTTCATTATATTAGTTAAATTGTGTACACAGGTTTTATTTGTGCCATAGGTTTATAATAAACCAAGTTACAAATTCTGCATTTACATAATAATTTATGACAAATCACCCAAATTGACAAAGCAAGAGAGAGGCATGGACATATATACACTACTAAACGTAAGGTACATAGCTAGTGGGAAGCAGCCGCATAACACAGGGAGATCTGCTCGGTGCTTTGTGACCACCTAGAGGGGTGGGATAGGGAGGGTGGGAGGGAGGGAGATGCAAGAGGGAGGAGATATGGGGATATATGTGTATGTATAACTGATTCACTTTGTTATAAAGCAGAAACTAACACACCATTGCAAAGCAATTATACTCCAATAAAGATGTAAAACAAATAAATAAAAGAGATAATATCTAGCTCTTTAGTCAGTTTTTCTCCAGAAATGATGATAAAGTTACTAAGTTACAGAGATAGAGCTGAAATATTTAAGCAGGTTAGACAATGTTAAAATCTGCTTCTAAATAATTATTTAGTAATACGTGAGGAACTCTAAACGCCAGTTTTAGTATTCAAGTAACAACCTCAAATCTTGAAATTATATACTTCAGCTACTTCACTATTATCATTGAACTTAAAATTCCATGATGATTCTAATCTACTTTTACAGATGTCTTGATTTGACAGCATCACTAGGGAATGCATCTCATAAGGCAAGCTTGAATGGTACTTTTTCCAGTCCCTATAGATCCATACAGGACAACATGCTTTGGGATACATTAGAGAACGCCCTCCTCTGAATATAGTGCTTGATATAGTTGAGTTGATACTCAGCTATAAAAGTCTTCCAGAGCCAGTTATTCAGGGAGTTGACCTGACTTTCAGACCTGCCTGAAGAAAGTTCTCTGTTGGAGCTTCTGTGTTATCCTCCTCCTAAATAAGATGTTGCTTTGACTTATCTTTCTTTATGGTGCCTGGTGCATACAAAACCCTTTTAACATATGTGTGGACTGGAAAGTGACTATTTTTTATCGTCTTATCTTTTGAACAAAATTCTGAATTCTGAGAGAAATCACTTGACTAGAACTGAGGGGAAATTCTTCAGTAACTGTTGGCCATTTTACAGTTATTTTTCTCATTCTTTTTTAAATTCAAAGTATTCTATGTAATTACTTAATCAATTCTAATGTAGAGAGATTTCTAAATAGCCATTCATAGGTGAAATCTAGAGCTCCAAAATCTCACTTTATCAAAATACATTGATTAAAAGTTTCCTCTTGTCTTTTATTTTTTACCTCCCAAAGGAGATGTTGATTAACTGGAAAAATCAAACAGTGGAGGCATGAATAAAACTTCTTTTAAAAAAGAGGAGACTCTGGTAATCAAGACATATTGGATAGTTTGTGGTTTAACATTATATTTTGAATCTGAAAGAAGACGAAAGTAAAATTCTCAAAAATAATATTTAAGGTCTAATGAATAACAAAAGTGTAAGAACCAAGAGAGTTACATATGATGAGAATGTACAGAAATGACCTGAATCACAGTTGAAAATAGCAATGGTTCATATTTACTAAACATTTAGCATGTGTATTACTTGTATAATCTTATACAGTTTTAATAAGAATACTTGAAAGTATGTACCATTGTTGTCCTCATTTTACCCATGTAGAAATGGAAGTTCAGAAAGAGAAAAGATTTTCCCAAATAAACTCAACTATTAGGTGACAGATAAGAGGTTCTATCCCAGGCCATGCAGACCTCTGCCCAACTCAGAACATTGGGAGACATAGGAACTGGCATGGAAATACAATTTCTTCCCTTGCTGATTCTACAGGTCCCATTTCAGAGGTGAAGAAATTGAGAAACTTAATTTCTCAGGATTTTCATTTTTGTATAACTCCAAACTCTGTCTTCCACCATGTCCTATTACATAATAAAAGCACAACTATTTCTATATTTAAAATATTCCAGAGTAGAAAATAATGTTTTAATTTTGGCAGTGGAAAAGAGTACTCTGTTTAGAGATTTGAAGAATATAAATCATCCAATGAAGCTAATGGTTTCTAGACATAATTGGAATTCTAAGGTGGACAGTGTCATATGAGACATTCATTCGGAACTTAGTAAGAAATTCAAAAAGTTACACACATTTGTGTACACTCCTCTGCTGATGGCATTTTATTTTATTTTAATTGTATCAAAGGACCACAGTCTTTTATTTTTAAAACATTGCTTATGGAGACTCATTACTGGGTCAACAACTACAGTTTGTAAAACCCCAATTTAATTTAAATGATTGACAGCAAATTGTGAATACTCTATAAACTAGCTTCCCCTCCCCCAACCCCAGCCCAGTACACACACACTCCCTGTGCTATCTGCAGTTGCTAAAAGGCCAAATTAATCATAAATTATGGAAAGTGTATGAGAGGTTTTTCTGAGCAGGGATTTCTGACACTCTATTCCTACTCAAGGAATTGATGAGTCTCTTCTTTCTCCTTTCAGTGACCTAGAATTCTCTCTCTAGCAATAAATCTGCATCTATGGACACGTATTATAATGACACTTTTTTGGTCAATACCACTATGCCATGCAAAGCATTATCCTAATTTATAGAGGAATCTAGCACAATGTTTATACATTTACATATACTTTATATTTTTTAGGCTTCTGTGATTTTCTTTTTTTTTTGTTTCTACACTCTTGTCTAATAGAATCATGTACTTAAAGTTATAAATAAGGCAGTAAGTATGTGGTTTAATCAGTCTACCAACATCATCCTATTATTCTATATTTTATTTAAAGGATACTTTTTTTTTTTTTTTTTTTTTTGTGGTACGCGGGCCTCTCACTGCCATGGCCTCTCCCGCTGTGGAGCACAGGCTCCTGATGCGCAGGCTCAGCGGCCATGGCTCACGGGCCCAGCCGCTCTGCGGCATGTGGGATCCTCCCGGACCTGGGCACGAACCCATATCCCCTGCATCGGCAGGTGGACTCTCAACCACTGCGCCACCAGGGAAGCCCCAAAGCATACATTTTTATCCTTCTACATGGATTACTGAGCAAGCTCATAAAACACAACCAAATCAACATAAATCCAGCTTGAAACTATTATGTCAGACCATACGTGTACCACAATGTTCTATAATTCCATCCAGCCTCCCCACCCCCTTTCTGGTATGTTTCATCTTTCCCTAATGGCAGGCATTAGGGAAATGTAACTTCTGATTCAAACTGGGAAATAATTTGAGGAAGCTGTTTACGGTCTGATAGAAATTTTAAATCATGTTCAAGAAAATGATTCTGATTTGGAACTAGGAAACTTTTAGCATAAGAACTTATGTGACCTTTAGCATGTGCATGAGAATGTCTTTGTAGATCCAGTTTCTTCCTCTGTAAAATCAAGATAATACTACTCTACGTATCCCATAGGCAGTTACTTGTGAGTCAGTGATTAGCAAATACCTATACATTCCTCTGTAAACTTGAAAGCACCCTGCAACAGAATACATCTTCTATATACAGAGGACTATTAAGTAATTTGATAGTCCTAATTTCACTTTGCTGTGGAAGTCACATCTCACCACCCTCCACCACAGTTCTGTGACAGTGGCATGCACGCCCTGTAAGGAGGCGGACTGGGCTGCAGCAGGCAGTGTGTGCATGTGTCTGTGTTCTGAATGCATTTTACTACTTTCCATGGCTCAGATGCAGTGATAGCACAGGACTTGACAGTTGGTAGAGACAGAAATTTCAGCAATAATAACAACTCAAATATATGGCAAAATTTTTAACATTATCATGACTTACTGCTAGAAGACACTGAATAAACACATTAGACACACATCAGCTCTTTAACCATTCTAAAGCTTCACTAGTTCTTTTATCCTTTATGTTTAATAAGCTATTGTAACAGTTTCATATTATCTTCAAATTAAACTTTTCTTCCATTAAAAAGTGAAACCTTTAAAAATGATTGAAATATTCTACTGCATAGTTGAAAACGGTTTCAAAGTGAAAAAGTCAGAGACAACTCTCCTTTGCTGTTCTTTCAGATATGTATGTATACCATAAGCTGGAAGAAACTCCTTAAAATGTGCATATTATAAAGCAAAAACTTGAGACCTGCAATGGGAGAAAGGGAAGATGAAGTCCTATACCTGCCTAGGACATCTGAATAAAGGGTGTGAGTTGTTACCAGTCTCTACGTCCCCTGAACACAAAATACGATTTTATTGTCTTATTATTTTATTTTCTGATACTCAGATGCATAGTGTTAATTATGCTCAGTTCATGGCACATTATCACCAATGATCCATACAAAGTCTCTCTTTTGTTTTTCTTATCTATTTATTCCCTCTTATTCCCCCTACCGCCCTTCTATTACTATTTATCCAGTAGTCACTATACTTATATATTTAATGTGTATTTGGCGTGTATGGTTTGGCAAATGTGTGCATGTGTTTTTAATGCACTTAAATGGTATTGTGCTATATATGACAATGTCTATCATCTTTCTTCACTTTTATCATTAAATACTATATTTTAAGAACATTCATATTTCTTTGTGTACCTCCATTACTTCAATGCTCAGTATTTCATACACAATATTTCGTAGTGTACACTGACTTCATTTTCTTTTCTACCCTTCTAGCAATGCATTCTCAGGTTGCCTCAAAATCCCTATTACTATAAATATTGCTGCAATGAACACTGATGTACATATCTGTCTGAAGATTTGTGTGAGAATTTCTTAGAACCATACATCAAAAGTGGAATTCCCGGGCTTCCCTGGTGGCGCACTGGTTGAGAGTCCACTTGCCGATGCAGGGTACGCAGGTTCATGCCCCGGTCCGGGAAGATCCCACATGCCGCAGAGCGGCTAGGCCCGTGAGCCATGGCTGCTGAGCCTGGGCGTCCAGAGCCTGTGCTCCGCAACGGGAGAGGCCACAACAGTGAGAGGCCCGCGTACCGCAAAAAAAAAAAAAAAAAAAAAAAAGTGGAATTCCCAACAATAAGGCAGGCATAACTTTATTTTATGAGGAAATAACAGAATCTCTCCAGCATGAGTTTTATTATTCTCAGTAATCGACACTCGTATTATCCAGGGTTTCAATTTTTTGGCCATTAATAGGTGTATCTTTTTGCCTCTACATTTATAATTTTCTGTTTACTAGTGATTGTGAGCACTTTCTTTTTCTTAGCTTTTTTGATTTTCTCCTCTGTAAAATTATTACTCACTCTGTCAGTTTCAACCTCTTTGTCACTTCTTCTATTGTCACTGACCTGTTGATATCTGGGAATTCTAGCTTTTGTTGTTCTGCCATTTGTAGACTTCAAATATCTTTTCCCATTCTGTTTTATATGTACTAATTTTGTTCAGAGGCCATTTTGGACATAAATTCTTAATTTTATGTAATGTAATTAAACAACCTTTTCCACCTATGCTTTGTGCTTTTGAAATTTAAAAAGTCCTTTCCTATCATGAAGATTTTTTTAACTTATCTTTTTTTTTTTTTTTTCTTTTTGCGGTATGTGGGCCTCTCACTGTTGTGGCCTCTCCCGTTGCGGAGCACAGGCTCCGGATGCGCAGGCCCAGCGGCCATGGCTCACGGGCCCAGCCGCTCCGCGGCATATGGGATCCTCCCAGACCGGGGCACGAACCCGTATCCCCTGCATCGGCAGGCGGACTCTCAACCACTGCGCCACCAGGGAGGCCCTAACTTATCTTACTAATATTTGTATAGTGTTACCTTTAACATTTAGTATTTAATTCTTTTGGAATCTTTATTTTATTTTATTTTATTTTATTTTTTTGTCTGTGCCACATCAGCTGTGGGAACTTAGTTCCCGGACCAGGGATTGAACCCAGGCCCTTGCAATGAAAGTGCCAAGTCCTAACCACTGGACTGCCAGGGAATTCCCTGGAACCGTCTTTTGTAATGTGTTGATATTTAGTGATCCAATCTTGTTTTTATCCATATAATGAGACATTATTTAACACTATATGCTAAAGCAATTCATCTTTTATTAATTGATCTGCTGGGGCCCTTTATTATAAATTAAGGTTCTATATGTGTGTGTTTCTATCTCCGAGTCCTCTTTTAGATTTCACTTGACTATTGTCTATTTCTGCCTGATGCCATACCATATGTAAATTATACTGGCCTTGTGATCCATCTAATTCTCTGCTTGGTTAATTTTATAGATATGAAGGAATCATAAGGTCATTTGGTCCAAATTTCCACCTAATGCCCAAATCTCTTTCAACATTCCTGATGAATCATCCTCAGCCTCTGTTTAAACAACTCTGTTGATATTTTTCCAGGTATTCCATCTTGTTGTTAGTTTTAATATCCTCAACTATTTTATCTGTCCTCATGTGCTTTGGATATTCAAACACGTCTCAATCCCAGCCATCCTCCTCAGTGTGTAATCTGTTTGATCTTTGATCCTTTTAAAACATTATATGTGTAACTGGAAAACAAATAATTCAGATGTGGTCTGTACATACAGTACAGTGAAATTATAGTCTCTCCTCATATGGACACTAAAACTATTGATGGGTGCGCTTTTCATGGAGTACATAATGCAGCCCTTAAAAATGTAGCACATCTTGAAAAACAAGTTAAAATATACTCGTCTACTATCACCACTGGAATGAATCTTAATTTCTTTAAACAGAACAAAGTGAAATAGTACTTTTAGTGCAGTTAAATTTATGATTTTCAAAATTTTCCTTCCATGAGCTAACTCTCAGAGACATTTGACTTACTACTTTTCAAAACATACATCAAGATTGGTCATTTCTATGGTCACACATCACAAAACTACTGTTAAGTACAGTAAATCTGCTATTTTGACTTATTTCACGTGAGATCTAGTTTCCTTGGACCAATCCAAGTCAGATTGGCCATAATAATACCCTAACATGTCTCTTAACTATTTTTAGCAAGATCTCCTCACACATCTTTTGGCTCTCATGGAAACATTTGGGAAAATATTAGAAGGATGATTTGCCACCTCCAGGCAAGAAGGGAGAGAAAGTTAAGAACCAGTGACAAGTTCCACAGGAGGAGGACCCAAAGTATGACAAATCCTGTCAACCATGTGAAACACTGCTGCCGGCCTGTCAGCTCACCTTTAGTGTGTTATTAAAGGGTTAGTCACATCATATCCTCATGCAAATTCCAGCTGTGTGCCCTGAAATTCAGGGAAAAGGCCTGGCAACCATGTGTGGTGTGCTATTCATTAAAGAAGTTCATTGTAAGGCTTCCCTGGTGGTGCAGTGGTTGAGAGTCCACCTGCCAATGCAGGGGACACGGGTTCGTGCCCTGGTCCGGGAAGATCCCACATGCTGCGGAGCCTGCATGTCCTGAGCCTGTGCTCCGCAACGGGAGAGGCCACAACAGTGAGAGGCCCGCGTACCAAAAACAAACAAAAAAAGAAGTTCATTGCAAAGAATTCTTAGTTTTTTTTCTCCATAAACTCTTGCTTACACTGCTTGAAAAATAAACACTTTTGCTGCTTTGAGCTTCAACATATTTCCCTAAGCAATTTCCAGCCTACTCTAACAAACTGTCTTTAGGTTGTATTTGGACACTCTAAGCAATTTAGCTGAATACATTTAGAATCAGCTTAGAAATCTGTTGAGCTTTGTCTGAGTGTATACTAGCATAATTTATCTCATCCTTCAAAACCCAAGTTGAAGGTCATTTCCTTAGTGATGCCTCCGTCTCTGCTAGAATAAATGCTTTGCCTTTTTATGCTCTCTTCAAAGACAGTTCACAACATGATTACAATATTCATTCATTCTTTTAGAAAACATTTCAGTGCCCATTAAAAATCAAACACTGTGTTTGGTACTAAGGGTACAGAGTTGAACAAAGTTAACCCTTTGCTTTAAAGAAGCTTGCAACCTAGTTGTAGAGATACTCACATAAACATATTGATTGAAACATAGTGTCATAAGTACAAGGATGAAGGCATGTGCAAGAGATGGAGTTTCTACAGGACAGTAATTAAACTGCCTTGGATTTGAGTCAGTTAAGACTTGATAGATGAGACATTTGACTGGGGTCTTGAAGAGACAGATGTTCACCTGCAATCTAGTTTGTTTTGCGTGTGTTGGCTCCCTCCACTAGAGTACTGTGCTCCTTGGGCTGAAAAACATATGAGTTCTTTAATCTCTGAATTACCACCACATGGCAGGGAAATAGACATATAGCTAGTGCTCAAAAATATTAGATACATGTGTGTATTTTTGTGCCAGGGACTATGTCTACTTTAACTCTATCGAATACCTAATCCTTCAATAAAATTTTCTTCCTAGTTATTCACCTAGATTAAGACACATAGTTTAAAAAAACTCACTAAAATATAAGAAAGGAGAAGAAATATGCTGTAGGAGGCTCCCATAATTTAGGATCAAGACCTAGAGTAAGGCCCTTTTTCCACTAGTCTGGCCCTGTCTTCCCTGATCATGGGTCCTGAGAAGGACTCCAAATTACACAGAGTTCATGCAAACTTTTCCACTGGACTTTGCTTTCCTGGGCAGCAAGAATTGAACATGCAAACATTCTTTATCCTTCATCACAGCCTGCCCTTTATTTTGCTTAGAGGCTTTGCCTTGTGTCCTGTAACAGCTAATCCATCTAAAAGACTTGTGTCATGCTCATGGTTTAACATGTTATTCCACCTACACAACACATCTGGGTTGAAAGCAGGCATCTACCATAATTTACTCAAAATAGTGGCCTCAGGTGGGATTTTTCAGACATCATGGCAGTTCAGTGGGATCCGTATGGTTGCAGTATGCGGGCCTCCCACTGTTGTGGCCTCTCCCATTGCGGAGCACAGGCTCCGGACGCGCAGGCTCAGAGGCCATGGCTCATGGGCCTAGCCGCTCCACGGCATGTGGGATCTTCCCGGACCAGGGCACGAACCCCTGTCCCCTGCATCGGCAGGCAGACTCTCAACCATTGTGCCACCAGGGAAGCCCTGAAATTCTTTTAAAGCCTAGTCCAACCACATTCATTGATTACAGCAGCTTTATTTCTGGTGTTCAAGGAAAGAGGAGGGAGGGGTGTAATGGAAAATGTGACTCAAACCCGAAAACAGCTTTGTTCTCTCTACTTCCTCTCCAAGCACCCTCTAACATAACCACGCCTTCTCCTAAGGGTTTGGTCTTTTGTTATTAGATTTCAAAAAAAGTTGCTTTCATACTGACTCTCATATCACTCTAATGATTATTAACCTTGAAAATAACAGCCATATGCCAGACGCTAGTCAATTTAATCATCTCATTTACCAATTAGGGAACTCCTAACGTGTGTGTTCTCCTGGTAGTACAGATAAGCAAACTGAAGTTCAGGGAGCTGATCACATCACACAGGAAACAGGCACTTGAAACTAAGTCTACCTAAGCCTGAAATCTTAGCTCATCTCATTAAATCACCCACCTCCCTAATTTAATTCATGTTATAAAGATGTAGTATACATTAAATAGATTCTTAGCAGTCATGGGACATAGGAAAAGCACCGTTTTCATAATATTTGGAAGGAGGAGGAAGAAAGCCAACATTTAAGAATGTGAGGCTTGGGCTTCCCTGGTGGCGCAGTGGTTGGGAGTCCGCCTGCCGATGCAGGGGACATGGGTTCGTGCCCTGGTCCAGAAGGATCCCACATGCCGCGGAGTGGCTGGGCCCGTGAGCCATGGCCGCTGAGCCTGTGCATCCGGAGCCTGTGCTCCGCAACGGGAGAGGCCCCAACAGTGAGAGGCCCGCGTACAGCAAAAAAAAAAAAAAAGAATGTGAGGCTCTTGCCAGTACCAGTGTATGGAGAAGAAGTTTGGGATGATGAACGTGCTGTTGTAAAGGTGAGGTGTTGCAGTGATCAACAACTGCTCAGGTCGAGGCTGCAGATGGACCTAGATAGAGGAGGGCAGCCCCTAACACTGCATGGAGAGACATGGGTACAGAAATAAGTTAGGATGAGGCAGTTGGTTCATACACAGCTAAGGCCTGGTTCTTTTGACCATATTAGGTTTACCCAAGCAGATTTGCTTTCAAGTAGTACTGGGTGACCAGTGACCATGACCAAATTAACAAGCTTATGGTTACCAAAGGGGAAAGGTGGGGGAGGGAAAGATAAATTAGGATTTTGGGATTAGCAGATACACCCTACCATGTATAAAATAGATAAACAGCAAGGACCTACTGTACAGCATAGGGAACTATAGCACAAGGAACTGTACACCAGAAACTAACACAACTTGTAAATCAACTATACTTCAATAAAACAAACAAACAACAAAAGAAAACACAACATAGGACAGGAATAATTCGAGTTAGATTTTCATCTTTGGGGACCCACATAACATTTAAACCGTGACTAACAGAGCCCCAACTATGGCTTTTATTATTATTTTTTTTTATTTTTATTTTTTTTTTGCGGTATGCGGGCCTCTCACTGTTGTGGCCTCTCTCGTTGCAGAGCACAGGCTCCGGACACGCAGGCTCAGCGGCCATGGCCCACGGGCCCAGCCGCTCCATGGCATGTGGGATCCTCCCGGACCGGGGCACGAACCCATGTCCCCTGCATCGGCAGGCGGACTCCCAACCACTGCACCTCCATGGAAGCCCCCAACTATGGCTTTTAGATTGCATTTCTGGAAATGTTCTGTCTCCCAGTGCTGATACATGGTGGAGTAGGTGGAAGGAAGCTGGGGGAGGAGGTGGGCAGTGGTGCTATTCTGCTATTGAGGCAAGTATCCAGAACCTCAACTGGGAAGTAGGTGGACTCTGAACTTATTTCTCCCTTTCCAGGTGCTTTCTGGCCCTCTACGCTCATAGCAAGTCAGTGGGGTTAAACACATGCCCCACGGAGTTCCAGGATGTGTGCATATGAGGTCATATTGCTCCTTGACCAGCCTGGGGTTCCAAGAGGGACCCTGGAAAGCAGATCGCTCCCCCTTTCTAGGGCAATATTTCATTTATTGAATGGCTTGAGATCAGGGCACAAGAATGGTGCTGACACACTGATTTAGGGTGAGTTCCATTCACCATAAAAGATAAAGATATTTCACATGCACTGAGCAAAAATTAAATATCTAACTACCATTTCTCTGTCCACTGTTCTAAAGCTTTATCAATATATCGTTATATTTCCCAAGGGTCTGTAAATTCTGTAATGCACTTTAAAATCAAATTGTTAGTAAATTCCTAGGCCCTGCAAAAACTATTTACTTGGGGGAGACTCTGCTGGGCACCATAATGAAATGCTGGTGCTGTGAGTGCCGCTGCGGGACTCTCAGAAGTTGGGACTAGGGACATTTTTGGGGCACAGTAACTTCCCTTTAACACATTGTAACTGAGTAGAAGTTAAGCCTGGTGGTACTACAGTAAGTTAAGCACCTACTAGAATGTCTCGAAAGCTTTCTCCCCACAAAGAGATGGTTTGTGACACTACGTTTATAATTGAAATTTGAACTGAATAAAATACATGCTTGGTATTACCCTGAAATATGTTCCAAGATTATTATGACTGCTTATATTATGTATTTATTCTTTTTTTATTTATACATTTATTACAGGTGTCCAGAATAGGTGATAAAAAGATTTATAGTACTTTGATTTCTTTTTTCTTCTGGGAAAATAGGCTTGAGTAGAATATTGAAGCAGGAAAAAAAAATCCATGAAATCAAGGGTGATCTAGTGAGCAATAAGTAGTATCAAGACCCTTAAAGGTGGGTCACCAAGACTGCCCCTGGCCCTATGTGAGGATGTGCATCTGAAGAACTTTCCATGGATTCTGCACTTTAACCTTTTTCATGTGGCCCTAATGTGGAGACCACAATATGTTCTGTTAGACTAGACAAAGACATGGAGTTTTGAAGCATTAATGCAGATCCACCAGAATCACAGAACTTTTCAGCCTAGAGAGCACACCGAGCTGATTTCTGCTAAGTAACATTCCAAGAATCAGACGAGGTCGATATTTAGCCACATAACCATATATCCTCGATATGACCCATGCAAATAAGTTTTGCTTGGTCCAGGCCACAGTACAACATGGAGAGTGGTTTGAGGGAATTTTGACATAGCTGAAACACATCCAGGCTTAAGTGTTTCTCATGCAAATCTAAGCAAACCAACTGCTCTAAGAAAAATAGACCTTAACTGTCAAAAAATTATAGGCTACAATTTGCAGAATAATATTAATTCTATGTTGTATTACGTGGCTCCCTGAAAATATATTTTAACACACACCAATATGCATCTAATACCTGTATTCATTTTATTTGCCTGGCTCCTATAAGCATTTAAGTTTGTAACAACTAGGTCAAAGCAAGGTCAATGAGGCAAGAAGTCAAACTGATGTGAAATACAAGTAGCTGGGGGTGAACATTTAGTACTCCCAGCGTGGACAGCTCCAGGTTGAAGGAATAAAGTGCAATGGATAGGTAAATTTATGGGTAATTTAGTTGTACCAATAATGTGTTCTATGAAGTGTTGAAAATAAGAAAAGTTAGAGGTTGAAATATTAATGATATTATACATTTATATATATTGCCCACTGTTAATTATCTTAACCTAAAAGATATTTTTTATAATACATTAGAAAGTAACATTGTCATCTAGCAATATGATCAAACATTGATTTTCAAGGGACAGCTAAAGAAAGTTGTACTATAGCTAGAATCATGGACTGGAAGGGGCAGGACATGAACTGGCCTGTGGGAAAAGGGTAACGTTTCCATAATTTTTAAGGTAAAGCAGTCAATTCAATTAAATACCACTCAAAGGCCTTTCTTTTGAGACCAGCTTCTTTATCTTTAACCTGACCTCCTCCCTGAGGGTTTGTGTTTAAATTGTTTATTGATATCATGTATGATAAAGGTCACAGCTAGTACATATGCCCGACTTCACATTATACATCATGCAGGTCTAATGTTTCTGACCAAACCCCAAAGGAATAAGTGTTAGTCACAGAACTCAGCATTAGGGAAATAACTGAATTTGTCTGGCTATGCAATATAAAATGATTTGAAGGACAAAGAGGACTAATAGTCTGAAAGGCCAAGTCAAAAAGAGATGAGTATTTTGAGAATATTTGTTTTCCCCCCAGAGTATGCCATGACTACAGAATGATATGTGAAATACCTAGGCAAAGATCTTAAGCCAAGCAAAGGAAAATCTTTACAATTTTATCTTATTTTTCTGGAGCTTTTAGGTAAATTCATTTCAAGAAGGGTGGGAAAGAGAAAGGGATAACGGAGTGACTATCTTTAAATGAGTGGGCTTAGTGTATCATTTCTTCATTTTATTTTGCAAGTAGTATAACTACTGCTCCATCCACGGCCCTGTCAAAAGGATAAAAGAAGGACCAGCCTATCAGGATAAAGTCAAGTATGGAAAAAATAGGGTTGTGGTTGCAAACATACCATGTTAAAATCAGAGAACCATTTGATCTTTCAGGATATTACATGCTTAAGCCATTTTACCAGCTTCTAAAAATTTTTGAATATATACTATGCTCCAAGCACAATTCTAAGCGCCTTAAATGTGCTCTCTTCCTCTGTTCAATAACCCAGTGAGGAAGGTATAATTATATCCCTATTTCATAGAGGAGAAACTGAAATCCAGAGTCTAGATAACTTGCCCAAGATCACACAGCTAGTGGTAGGCACAGGATTTGAACTCAGGATTTGAATTCAGAGCCTCAGCCCAGGTGTCTTCCACACTGGGTTTCTGGCCCCTATATGTCTGGCACTTAATCATTTTCCCTGTGCTGCATCTGAGAACACTTGAGAAACACCTCCCTTCTCAAAATCATAGAATTAATATTGCAAGAGCTAGACTCCATCTTTAGAAGTACTTCTCAAGTGAAGAGTGAAGTCAGCTGCTCACTTTTTGTTTCCCAAAGGAGAAGCAGACACACACCCACATTCACACACTTAGGTAAATATCTGAGAAGGAAGTAGAATCCGGGCCCCAACCCGTTTCAGGACCCCCAGTGGTCCCGACACTACATCAACCGATATTTCTTGATGGTTTACTATTTTCCAGGCACTGTGTCAATATAACTTGCTTCATCTCATCACATTTCCTCTCCAAACACCATGTATATCTTTAGACAAACTTTACGCACTTTAATGCTTCACTGGAAACCTTCTCTTTGTCAAAGGATAGGAGCCCCCTTTTTAGACCTACCTTTTTTAGAGCAGTCGTCAGAGTGGGTGCCTGTAAATGTGGGTGGACTGAGTGAAAAAGTCATTGGAAGGAGACACACAAGGCAGCCTGACACACATCTTTGCTCTTACCTTGCTCTGAAGCTCTCATATAGCTGAGATTCCACTTGATCCTCCTCATTTCCATTCACTTTCTTGCCTTCTTCCCACTCCACCCTCATTTTCCCTGAAACAATAAAATGTATCCAGGGTGACTTCTCATGGCTTAAACCCTTCTCAAAATCCCCTTAATAATATAATCATTGTGGGGTTCCTATTGTACCAATTAGTTTGTGATTATTGTCTTTACTGACATCATATTATATAGTTTCCTACATCCCCTAATAGAATAGAAACTCCCCCCAAAATTGTTGTGCTAGCATTATAGTATTTTATAAATACATTAAACAATTGAAAAGCCTAGAGAGACTCACAGTTCTTCTTTGACAGTAAAATATATATTTGCACTATTGACTTTTCATTGACTTGTTTGTACCATGAGGAATAATAGTCTGACGGCTATGGCTGGAATACATTTATTTTATTAAGTAAAATGCACAGCAAATGCCCTTTGATCTTAAAATAACAAGTAATAACAGCAATGTGAAGAAAGCATATTGTCATTGTCGGTGGAAAAATTACATTGATGTAGGTATTAAAAGGTAATGCACATTTTTTCACAAGATTTTCTTTAAAGATCAACCTTTTTGAAAACAATCTTAAAAGCACCCTTCGGATTTTCTTTATTATTTTCTCTGTTACCTTTACAAGGTTCTTTCAGAAAGTACCAATTTTATTTTAAAGTTTTAATCAATATTTCACACAGTGAAATCCTTTTCTTTGACACAATGAGTTATCAAAGCATTTTTTTTATTCCCAAGGCAGCAGATTTGAGCTGTGACTGACAGTAGATCTTGTGGATACTGTCCATGTCAAGATTAGATCAGACACTATGGAGATTCCTTTTCATGTTTGTAACTCTTAAATTAGCATTAGCAATACACAAATTCCTCCATTCTAAAGGTGAGTTTTCCTCAGTGGAATGACTATTGCTGATGGTATTTGATTTTCATTACTTCAAAAACAACATACAGCTATACAGTTGGAAATTGTACCTGGATATATACTTATCTCTTTCCTTTTCCTTGAAAGTAGTTGTCTTCAAAATCATAGTAAAAATTTCTCCTTAATATACTGTCTACAGTTTAAATGGCAGATACAATTAAATTTCTCAGGTAAAAAAACTAACCCTCGATGAACACAAACTTCTTTCTTACATGAAAAATAAAGATGATTATCAGCTGTTTCTGCATGCAGAACTAGAAATTTTCATACCCAAAAATATCTCTCAGAGAGAGAGAGAATTGCTGTTTTCTAGTTTGTTTTTTTCCAATAGAAGGGTTTTCTCTATTAAGACACTGAGAAGGGTTATGGTATGGTATACTGGTTGAGTGCAGTCTGACATCAGACTTTTGTGAGTTTGAATTCTGTCTGTCACTTGCTAGCCATGTGACCTTGGATAAGTCACTTAAGTTCTCTGAGTCTCATTTTCCTTACATATAACAGTGCCTGACTCATTGGCTGAGTAGAACAATTTAATGATACAATCCACAAAAGCATTTAACCCTATTCTTGATACATAATGGGTGTTTCATACATATTAGCATCATTATCATTTATGTAGTAAGTCTGATGTGTACAGGGACAGACATTTGCCTAAAAATGGCTAATATATTTAAGAAAGGAAGAAAAATTTATTTTTACCACATTTTCCCCCGATTTATGTCTGAGTATTGATAAAATTATTAGTTTGGTTTTTGTTTGTTTGTTTGTTTTTAATGACATCCAAGAGGTAAAATAATGTCATTTTCTGAGAATAGAAAGCAATTGGGATGTTACTAATATGGCCTTCTGGGAGCAACATTTTAAACATAGATTTTCTTAAGCAGTCAATATTCTTTTAATATTAGATAGCTTCAGATTTTTATTATTTCAGTGTTCTGTGACCAGCCAACAAGAAGGACTCTTTTTTTTTTTTTTTTTTTTTTTTTTTTGCAGTACACAGGCCTCTCACTGTTGTAGCCTCTCCCGTTGTGGAGCACAGGCTCCAGACGTGCAGGCTCAGCGGCCATGGCTCACGGGTCCAGCCGCTCCACGGCATGTGGGATCTTCCCAGACCGGGGCACGAACCCGTGTCCCCTGCATCGGCAGGCAGACTCTCAACCACTGCGCCACCAGAGAAGCCCTCAGAAGGACTCTTAAAGAAAAATGCCACAGCTGGTAGGTTCCAAGAAATATGTCCAGTTGGGCTGTGCAGGAAATTTTCTTCTGATTCACCTAATACAGCTTTAGGCTCTGTTAGGGGATGTAGTGCTGTGTTGGTTATGGATGACCATCTGGATGCTTCCCTGGCTTTAGAAGAATTTGGCCAACAGAAGATGAAGTCATTTTCTAAAGTTTGGCTGACTGCCCTGCATCATCTTTACTCTGATGATTCAGACGTTGGGCATATATGAGCAAGAAATGAAGTGTGATGCTGACACGAAAAATGGAGTTAATGAACCAGGAAGATGCATAATACAAACAAAACCATTTCAGCAAAGTAGAGTTTGCACCTTTTGTTCCATACACAGTGAGCATACACTCCAGAAATTAGCAAGCTTTTAAAATTTTAATTAATTTGATATGTTAAGTGGATTGTAGGTATCTACTTCCTTGTTGAAGGCTGGAGTGAAGTTAATCATCAGTAGATCTTCTGGGAAAGGGAATTTTTCTGAATCCAGAAAATGGGAAATTTTCATGTATGATTTGAGTACTTTTAACTAGGGTCTAAACCATTCTTTTACATAATCCTGTAATTAAGCTACTTTATGCCATCATTTTCTGCACAATGATTCAGAAAATATTCAGAGGAGCTACTGATATCCTAACTACATGAATGACAGAAATATATTTTTAAAGAGAAAAGCATATAAAATAATTATTTGGAGAATTAAATGCTTATGGAGAAGGACTGAAAGGGAAGATCCCTATCTTCCCCTTGGCTAGAATTATTCCCAAAATTTCTGGGAATTATTATATCCAAAGTCACGTTTTCACTTTCTGAATGAAGATATTTCTTAAAGGATGTGCAAGTAGATTAGAGAATGACCATCTTTGCCCAGCAAAGGGCCACAAAACTATAGCTTCTTCCCGGCATGCATAACCACCCCAAGGTGAAAACAGCCACCTATCCAGGTAGGTTAATCCAAATTAGTTCCACTCAAAGAAAAATCTTCTTTTCAACCCTAAACAAATTATCTAAAGACAAGCTTCTCAGACAGTGATAATCAGAAATTTGATTAAACAGAATAACAATTTTGCCCTCATCCTTATCTGTCTCGAGAGTGTGTTTCTAATTTATGCAGCCCAAGGTGAGTCAGGTGATATCCCTTCACGGGGACCACATGCAAGTTTACGCCACAGGGGCAGTTACCCACAAAGGTGAACAACTGCCCTCACTCTCTGATGCTAAAATGTAACTGCCATTCTCCATCTGCAAACCCTTTGTCTCCCCATGGTGCCTGTTCTCAGAGAAATGTTACTAAAGCTTGCAGCATAACTGCTTGTAATAGAGCTGTCCTGGAATAAACTGAAAAGCTTTTCACACTCCTCACTGGCAAGCATATCACATTTTCCCGGTCTAGGAAAAACTATCCTCAACCACAGTCCATCAACTCCTAAAAGTGAAAAAAAGAAATACTACCTATGGATTTAGCCCATGTTATGAATCATGTTGGTAAAACTTTAAGAATCTCTGTCTTCAGTCCAAAGGCTATTTTAAAAATATTTAGAATAAGTTACTGAGAGGAAACTATAAGTGTTTAAATTATTGAACATTCTTTTTGAAAGAGTATTATAATTTTATTTTTGAAAGAAAGAAAACCTTCAGAAGTAAGACAGTATCTGATAATGAGAAATTTTCTGTGGAGGGTTTTTAGGGGTTTTTAGTGTGGAACACATGTACTGAAGGATATGAGCGAGTGGAAGAAGAGCTAAGATGATGGAGTAGAAAGTCCCTAGACTCACCTCCCCTCACAAGCACACCAAAATCACAGCTAACTGCAGAACAGCCATGGATTAAAAAGACTGAGATCTACCAGAAAAGATCTTCTACAACAAGGGACATAAAGAAGGAACCGCAGCAAGATGGGCAGGAGGTGTGGAATCATGACACAACCAAATTCCATACCCCCTCAGTGGGCGACCCACAAACTGGAGAATAATTATATTACAGACATTTTCCCACAGGAGTGAAAGTTCTGAGCCCCACATCAGGCCACCGCCCCCCCAGACTGGCATCCAGCACCAAGAAGAGGAACCCCCAGAGCATTTGGCTTTGAAGGCCAGCAGGGCTCGATTTCAGGAACTCCACAAGATTGGAGGAAATAGAGACTTCACTCTTGAAGGACATACACAGGATCTTATGTGCACTGGGACCAAGGGTAAAAGCAGTAATTTGATAGGAGCCTAGGCCAGACCTACTTGCTGGTCTTGGAGGGTCTCCTGGGGAGGCGGGGAGTGGCTGTTGCTCACCCTGGGGACATAGACACTGGTGTCCAACATATCAGAAAGAATTCATTTGCATGAACTCTTCGGAGGCTGACATCTTGGCAACAACACCTGGCCCCACAAAACAGCCTTTAGGCTCCAGAGCTGGGAGGCCTTGGACCAAACAACAAACTGGTCAGGGACAAGCTCCACCCATCCACAGACAGACTTCTTGAGTCCACAGCTGCCTCTAGACATGCCCCTAGTAATGGCCCTGCCTACCAGAGGGCCAAGATGCAGCTCCAACCACCAGTGGGCAGGCACCAGCCCCTCCCACCAGGAAGACTATACAAGCCTCTAGACCAGCCTTGCCCACCAGGGGGCAGACACCAGAGAAAGAAAAATACAGTCCTGCAGCCTGCAGACCAAGTCTGCAAACACAGGCCAGACACTACTGTGGGACCAGCTGGACCATGGTCCTTGGGTAATGAGAGGGGAAAGTACTGCTGGGACACATAGGACGTCTCCTACAGAAGGCCATTTCTCCAAGGTTGAGAAATTTAACTAACCTGCCACATACATAAAAATACAAATAGCAATTTAGATAAAATGAGGTGACAGAGGAATGTTTCAGATGAAGGAAAAAGATAAAGCCCCAGAAAAAGAATTAAGTGACATGGAGGTAGGCAATCTACAAGAAAGTGGTCAGAGTAATGATTGTAAAGATGATCAAAGATTCAGGAGGAGAATAGATGCACAGAGCAAGAAACTGCAAGAAGTTTTTAACAGAGTTAGAAAATATAAAGAACAACCAAACAGAATTGAAGAATACAATAACTGAAGTGAAAAATACACCGGAAGTAATCAATAGTAGACTAAATGAGGCAGAAGAACAGATAACTGAGCTGGAAGACCGAATAGTGGAAATCACTGCCACCAAACAGAAAAAAAAACAAAGAATAAAAAGAAATGAGGACAGTTTAAGACATCTCTGGGACAACATCAAGTGGACTAATATTCACATTATAGGGGTCCCAGAAGGAGATGAGAAAGAGAGAAATGGGCTGAGAAAATATTTGGAGATAACAGCTGAAAACTTCCCTAACCTGGAAAAGGAAACAATCACCCAAGTCCAGGAAGTGCAGAGAGTCCCATACAGGATGAACCCAGAGAGGAACACACCAAGACACATTGTTATCAAAGTGACCAAAATTAAAGATAAAGACAGAATATTAAAAGCAACAAGGGAAAAGCAACAAATAACATACAAATGAATTCCCATAAGGCTATCAGAAGATTTTTCAGCAGAAACTGCGGGCCAGAAGGGAGTGGCATGATATACTTAAAGTGATGAAAGAGAAAAAACTACAATCAAGAATATTCTACCTAGCAAGGACCTTGTTCAGATCTGATGGAGAAATCAAAAGTGTCACAGACAAGTGAAAGGTAAAAGAATCCACCACCACCAAACCAGCTTTACAACAAATGCTAAAGGAAGTTCTCTAGGCAGAAAAGAGAAGGCCACAACCAGAAACAAGAAAAGTATGAAGTAGAAAAACTCACTGGTAAAGGTAAACACACAATAAAGGCAAGAAATTATCCACACTTAAAGCTAGCAGGAAGGGTAAAAGACAAAAGCAGTAAAATCATCTGTATCAGCAATAAGTACTTAAAGGATACACAAAACAAGTAAATGTAAAATATAATATCAAAAACAGTAACTGAGGGGAAGAGAGTACAAAGGCAGGGTATCTAAAATGCATGCGAAATTAAGAGATCAGCAACTTAAGAACATATACATATATATACACTGCTATACTTAAACCTCATGGTAACCACAAATCAAAAGTCTATAATAGATAAAGACACAAAAAAGAAAAAGGAAACCAAAAATAACACTAAAGACAGTCATCAAATCATAAGAACAAAGAAAAAGGAAGATAAAAGACATACAAAAACAACTAACAAAATGGCAATAGGAACACACTTATTGATAATTACCTTAAATGTAAACAGATTAAATGCTCTAACCAAAAGACATAGACTGGCTGAATGGATACAAAATAGGACCCATATATATCTGCCTACAAGAGACCCACTTCAGATCTGGGATACATACAGACTGAAAGTGAGGGGATGGAAAAAGGTATTCCACCCAAATGGAAATCAAAAGACATCTGGAGTAGTAATACTGTTATCAGAAAAAATAGGCTTTAAAATAAAGACTGTAACAAGAGACAAAGGACACTGCATAATGATCAAAGGATCACTCTAAGAACAGGTTATAACAATTGTAAATATATATGCACACAACATAGGAGCACCTCAATATATAAGGCAAATGTTCACAGCCATAAATGGAGAAATTGACAGTAACACAATAATAGTGGAGGATTTTAACACCTCACTTAAATCGATGGGCAGATCATCCAGACAGAAAATAAAGGAAATGAGGTCCTTAAATGACACATTAGACCAGATGGACTCAATTGATACTTATAGGGCATTCCATCTGAAAGCAGCAGAATACACATTCTATTCAAGTGCACATGGAACATTCTCCAGGATAGATCACATGTTGGGCCACAAAGCAAGCCTTGGAAAATTTAAGAAAATTAAAATCATATCAAGCATCTTTTCCAACCACAACACTATGAAGCTAGAAACCAACTACAGGAAAAGAGCTGCAAAAAACACAAACACGTGGAGGCTAAACAATATGCTATTAAACAACTAAAGGATCACTGAAGAAATTCAGAGAAAATCAAATAATACCTAGAGACAAATGAAAATAAAAGCACAATAATCTAAAACGTATGGGACGGATGCAGCAAAAGAAATTCTAAGAGGGAAATTTATAGCTGGATCACGGGACCCTGGCAGTGGTGGGCTGCACAGGCTCCCGGGAGGGGAGGTGTGGATAGTGACCTGTGCTTGCACACAGGCTTCTTGGTGGCCGCAGCAGCCTTAGCATTTCATGCCCATCTCTGGGGTCCGCGCTGCTAGCCGCGGTTTGCACCCATCCCTGGAGCTCGTTTAGGCGGTGCTCTGGTCCCCTCTCCTCGGCACCCTGAAACAATGGTCTCTTGCCTCTTAGGCAGGTCCAGACTTTTTCCCGGACTCCCTCCCAGCTAGCTGTGGCGCACTAGCCCCTTCAGGCTGTGTTCACGCCGCCAACCCCAGTCCTCTCCCTGAGGCCTGACCTCTGAAGCCTGAGCCTCAGCTCCCAGCCCCCACCTGCCCTGGCGGGTGAGCAGACAAGCCCCTCCGGCTTGTGAGTGCCGGTCGGCATCGATCCTCTGCGTGGGAATCTGTCAGCTTTGCCCTTTGCACCCCTGTTGCTGCACTCTCCTCCTTGGCTCTGAAGCTTCCGCCCCCCACCCCCTCCATCCCCCCACCCCCCCCACCCCCGTCTCCACCAGTGAAGGGGCCTCCTAGTGTGTGGAAACCTTTCTTCCTTCCCAGCTCCCTCCCACTGGTGCAGGTCCTATCCCTATTCTTTTGTCTGTTTTTTCTTTTTTTTTTTGCCCCATCCAGGTACGTGGGGAGTTTCTTGCCTTTTGGGAGGTCTGAGGTTTTCTGCCAGCACTCAATAGGTGTTCTGTAGGAGTTGTTCCACATGTAGATGTATTTGTGATGTAGTTGTGGGGAGGAAGGTGATCTTCACGTCTTCCTCTTCCACCATCTTGAAGGTCTCCCCTCTCAATATCTTGTAGTAACCTATAACGGAAAAGAATCCAAAAAAGAATATATATACATATATATGTATATATATATATGTATATATATCACTTTGCTCTACATCTGAAATTAACACATCGTAAGTTAACTATATTTCAATAATAAATGGTTATAAATAAAATAAAAGCTAAAGAAAAAGCATAAGAACAACTTCTCTATATAGACACCATTATATTGCCAGTGGTATAGAATATGATGGATTGCTATAGTTTTTCCAAGTCATGCTTTGTGTCTTGGTGAAATGTACCATAATTAAAAAACCCAGGGAGTCTTTTTTTCACATCTGACATTATGTGGTGACATTAAAGGAATCTTGTATATTAAATATTTAAAAATCATGTAAATCACATTCATGTGTTTAATAAATGTCTCATATCTTGGTATGTTCCCTTTCTCAATATATTTTAAGATATTTATACCCCTGGGTGTATAGTTCCCTAATGATAAAATATGCTAAAAGCTATAAAAATGCTAATGTCAGTATAAACAATGAGCCCAGGCAACTTTTTTTTTAATAAATTTATTTTATTTTATTTATTTTATTTTTGTCTGTGTTTGGTCTTCATTGCTGAACATGGGCTTTTCTCTGGTTGTGGCAAGTGGGGGCTACTCTTCATTGTGGCGTGCAGGCTTCTCATTGTGGTGGCCTCTCTTGCTGGGATCATGGGCTCTAGGCACACAGGCTTCAGTAATTGTGGCACTCAGGCTCAGTAGTTGTGGCTCATGGGCTCCAGAGCACAGGGTTAGTCGTTGTGGCGCACAGGGTTAGTTGTTCTGTGGCATGTGGGATCTTCCCAGACCAGGGCTCGAACCCATGCCTCCTGCATCAGCAGGCGGATTTTTAACCACTGTGCCACCAGGGAAGCCCCAGGCCCAGGTAATTTTTAATTGGTTTGGAGATACTGTACTTTTTTATTCTTTTATTTGAAGACTATGTTCTGAGCACATTACTCCTTCCCTGGGTTACTGCTTCCCTGAACAACTTTCTTGATAGTTCTCTACTAGGGAGCAGATTGCTTTGCACTGGAGGGGCTAACCCTGAGTGGCATCCATAGTGGTGGGAGTCAGCCAGGGCCATCTAGGCTGGCTTCTTGCACTCTCACAACCGCAGAGGTCAGAGGGAGCTGCCAGTGCAATTCCTGGGGCTCCCATTATGGTGAGGAGGAGGGGGTGGAGGGGGACTCAGGTAACTGGCATCAGAAAATGCAGATACCTGTGGAGGGAAAGCTGGTGAAATCTTCAGGGTGTTTTTGGCAGCCATGTTGGCCCTTGGTACCTTCTTCAGTGGTGAAGCTGCTGGGTTCGTCTGGAGAATAGGTCACCGGGAACCACACTTGTTCCCATTGTGCGGCTTGCAAATGGTAGTCCCTGCTTTTCTTCCTTGTTCATAGCTGTCTTTTTTTTTTTTTAACATCTTTATTGGAGTATAATTGCTTTACAATTGTGTGTTAGTTTCTGCTTTATAACAAAGTGAATCAGTTATACATATACATACATTCCCATACCTCTTCCCTCTTGCGTCTCCCTCCCTCCCACCCTCCCTATCCCACCCCTCTAGGAGGTCACAAACCACTTAGATGCTCTCCCTGTGCTATGCGGCTGCTTCCCACTAGCTATCTATTTTATGTTTGTATATATACATAGTGTATATATGTCCATGCCACTCCCACTACTGGGCATATACCCTGAGAAAACCATAATTCAAAAAGAGTCATGTACCAAAATGTTCATTGCAGCTCTATTTACAATAGCCAGGACATGGAAGCAACCTAAGTGTCCATCAACAGATGAATGGATAAAGAAGATGTGGCACATATATACAATGGAATATTACTCAGCCATTAAAATAAAATAAAGAAGATGTGACACATATATACAATGGAATATTACTCAGCCATTAAAATAAAATAAAGAAGATGTGGCACATATATACAATGGAATATTACTCAGCCATTAAAATAAAATAAAGAAGATGTGGCACATATATACAATGGAATATTACTCAGCCATAAAAATAAACGAAATTGAGTTATTTGTAGTGAGGTGGATAGACCTAGAGTCTGTCATACAGAGTGAAGTAAGTCAGAAAGAGAAAAACAAATACTGTATGCTAACACATATATATGGAATTTAAGGGGAAAAAATGTCATGAAGAACCTAGGGGTAAGATGGAAATAAAGACACAGACCTACTAGAGCATGGACTTGAGGATATGGGGAGGGGGAAGGGTAAGCTGTGACAAACTGAGAGAATGGCCTAGCTGTCTTTATAAGTCTCAGCTTTGCTGGTCTGGATGCAGTGAAACCAAAGAGGGACCTATTGGTGCCCCAAAAGGATGGAAAAGTTGGTAGCACACCTGCTCTTCCTTTCCTGGTGAGGGGAATTCTTTCCATCTGGGAAGTGCCCTCTTGGCCCTGAGCAGTGCCAGTTTGGGGATGGGATGATGCAGGCAAAGTGAAGCTATGTTCCTCCTCTTCTTATGTGGTTATTCTCAAGTTTTTTGTTCACTGTGTTGCTCAGATTTCTTAAGTGGACTCCGGAGCTCTCCCAGAGATGTTGTTCTTTATGGATAGCTGTCTCCCATCTTTGTTGGGAGACTGAGGTTTGGGTCTCCTATGTCTCCATTTGGTGATATCACTCTCAAAAGAATTTTTACATGAAAGAGTTTCCAGCTCATGTCTAGTTTATGCTTTTCCATTATACCATGTTCTACATGTTTACTACCTTGCCACCAGCCACCACAATTCCTTGAGGACTCTAGAACCTGGATCCCCATCTTCTTTACTGCCTCTGTTTCTAATGGTAGATAACTTCAGTAGCCACATGAAAGATCCAATCAGTATTCTAGCTTTACAAACTTTTAACCTCATCCTTAGTTGATATTCATCTCCCTTCCACGAAATTTCTAGGGCCCAAGATCTTATCACCTCAACTCCATCTCTTTCTTACTCAAAGTTCATTCTTACACCTGATCTTTGCTTCCTTCAAGACAGCCAGATCTTTTATCTCTCTACTGTCTGACCAGCCCTTTCTACAGCATAATATCTGGAGCCAGATTATCTGACTTAGAGTCCCAGATCTGATGATCTTCTATCATAATTATTACTAGTATGTTTATACAGTTATATTTACTGTCTAATATGTCAATCTCTTTTCCCAACATGTCTAATTCTTTTACCCTATTTCCTCCATCATACCACCTGGGAAACCCTAATCATGGAGCAGTCCCAATTATGCATTCTCTTTCTCTGCAAAGAGACTGTTTAAAGCTGGAGGAAGTATAATATTAATTAAATGAGTGTCAATATAAATGATTATTTCTACATCACCTGGCACCCAGTGATACTGAGAAACTACTCAGCTTTCTCTGGCATTGGTTTCAGCAACTGTTTCACTACCCCTCTCCTTTTCATTAACTACAATCTTACTATATGTGAGCATTATGCTATCTCCATTTATTTGAATTCGTATATATTTAAGTGCAGTGTTTTTGAATTCATATCATGTTGCAGATATTTATGCACATGTTTGTGTGGGTTTCCATGTGTTTAGTTCAATTTGTATGTTTGTGAGCTTATTTCTGTGTGTGTTGCTCTGATACTAAACTTTTGAGAGAAATAGAAGCTATCAACTTATTGCCATCAAGCTTATAAACCTGGCATATCCATACTTTTTTCATCTTGTCACACTAGGAGGGTTCCTCCTACTGCTAAGATGAATCCCTCCATCTGAGCACAGAATCTCATTACTTTCTTTCCCCTAGGAATCTTACTACAAAGCTCCTAAGGAATTCTGTTTTTTTTAACAGGTACTGTATAAGAAAAAAATGCTGTTTGATCAAATTAGTTTGGGGAAATTCTGGGATACATAAATTCAAATAGCTTTACCACAAAACTCATAAAGGCTTTATTAAAATACCATTATATATAATGAATGTTTCAAAGGGGAACAGAGTATGTAGCATTATTCAAACTTAAAATATGAATCCAGGAACATTATCATAAGAATATTACCACCCCAACCCTCCTCTCTAGCTTCTCATTTCTACTGACACAGTGACATGCCCTAGTCTTTTTAATCCAAGGTAACAAATGATGTGCCAACTTTTCCTTTCTCAGCAATCTTCTCTCTTTCCACATACAGTCAAATTCCACAAAAGAGCTGGGACTCTCACTGTTACATGAACCTTCCTCAGTCTGCCTTTATCTTCACTGCTCAGGTCCCCATGGACACAGAAATTCCATGGTTACTGTCTTCTTGTTGCTGAATGTAACACGTTTTCAAATCCATATTTATTTGACCTCCCAATAGCTTACAATGCTGTTGAATGCTCCCAGTTTTTTAAAACATTCCTTTCTCCTGAATTTTTTTTGCCTGCCCTCCACTCCTCAATAACCTTTAGCAATTTTTCTTTCCATTTTTATACTTGTGTGAGAGTGTTCTTTAGGGTTATTTTGCAGGTGATCTCTCCTCCAATTGGATGCTTTCTATTCTAGATCACTTATCATTTCCCAAGGTTTCACATAGTATCACATGTATTGATTTCCTAAATTGTATCTTTAACACAGCTGAGCTCTAGAGCCATCTATTCATTATCTACTAACTACTCCCACTTGAATGACTCTTAGATAGCTAATGTTTAACACCTTCAAAATTTAAATCATTGTTTCTCGCTTCAAACCAGTTTTCCCTCAAGTTTCCCTATGGAAAATGTTTCTAGCCCTCAAGTCAGCCAGTAGGGTATTCTTGATTTCTCCCTCTCCTTTCTCTCTTTACCCTGCTTAATGAATTTCAGATTCCTGTCAAAGCTACCTGTAATTTATTTCTCAAATCCATTATGCCTCTTAATTTCTTCTACCAATCCCCCAGTCCAAACCATTGATGCTATCAGCTGTATTTCTGCACACTCTAAACTTGACTCATCCTGCCTTAGTTTGGCCCTCTCTGATTTAGTCTTAACTTCATTACCCTGATAAAAACCCTTAAGTGACTTCCCATTGTCAATGCGAAATAGTGGTCACAAGATCCTGGAAATTAATCATCTATCCTCATTATTAAAATATATACTGTCTATTAGATACCAAAAATCATCTGAATAGAGAAAATTTCAGAGAGAATAGTTATTTTCATCATAAAGAACAAAAAAATCCAATATATACTTGCATTATTTTAAATGTTTTAAAATTAAATAGGTGTTGTTTAGCCAAGATGCAGTACTAGGGCAAAGATGGTGTTGTAGTAATATCCTTCATCATGGGAATGGGAAGAATATGAGTTCTGGTTGTCATGGAGAATAATCTTACAGGGGAGAAGACTGCTCGCCTCCTTCCCCTGCACAGGTGAATAGAATATATAGATATTACTGTTTTTTTCTAAGCATTCATAGTAGATTAATGGAAAAAATAGAGTCCCTGAAGTGCCTGGCTACCCATTTGCCTGCAGTGGCAGCCATGGCCACAGTCTGGACCAAATAAAGGTACATGGAATCTAATTGGCTGAAAACATAACCAGTTATTTATTGAGCAGATGGCAGCCTGAAACCTTGCTCATTATATTGTAGCAATAACTTTAACATACTCAGTTTCAGCTGATGAAAAATTTTTAAACTGTCCACGGCTAAGTGGTAGTCATATAGGAATCTACTCAATATTATGATATTGATCAGAATTATTGATACAATGTTTTTCTATAGGTGGACTCATTAATTTTAAGTACAGGTTTTAAATCCCTGGATGAACTCTCAGTCAGCATAGGCAAGATTCACTTTCAGCATCAGTGGTTTCACTCACAGTAAATTGAAAAATAAAAATCCTTTTTTTTTTTTTAAATTCTATCAGAAAGAGTTCCAGAAGAAATAAAAGTGGAAACTATATGCTAAGTTCCAGCTTAGCCTTGCCTACTCTGTTATGCTTCTCTGATAACCTCCCCAGAACAGGTTATCATGCCTCCCACTGTACCACCCACCATAACTTTTGGTTCGTATTTTTGTTTACTTCTTTAATCACAGGACTGAGAATTTTTACTTATCTTACTTCTTCATTAGAATATGATTTTCTTGAGGAGATATATTCTTCACAAGAAATTAGATACATTTTTACCATTTATGTCTCTAGAATCTAGTGCAAAATATGACCATAATAGGCACCCATAATGCTTTTGAATTTAATAGACATGCAGAGGTGCTGCCTAATCCTTATTATCATCTCTAACATTAATGTTTCTTATTTGTTAACAATGTTTTCTTGGAATATTAGCCATTTTCTTTTTGAAAGTTGAAACTTTTTAGAGTTTACCAAATTAGTTGAACTTCTGACTGTTTTTTTTCCCCAGAGTTGAAAGTAATACATAGCATTAATTCATTCAAAAACCCATATATATTTAAATAGCACCTACACTGTATCAGGCACTGTTCTAGGTACAGGGGATCCAGTGGTGAATATGACTGAAAAAAGTCTTACTTTTATGTAATTTGGGTGGAGAATAAACAAATAAAGTTTAAAATATATAATATAAGGTCAGATAATGATAAGTGGCAGGAAGAAAAATAAAGCAAGGTAATATAGTAGAGAAAAGGCACTGTTTTACATTAGGATGATCATGAAAATGGTTCCTTGATGGGGTAGAGAGGCTATTAATGAAGTTGTTCTGAAATAGGTGAATACATAGGAAAGACAGATGTGTGAGCACACTTCAAACAGACTAAGAGAAATGTCCTTGATACAAGTCTTATTTTTATAGCTACTTAGGGCAGTAATGGACAAGCATACTACAAATATCCCCCTCCCCACAAAAAACAGACAAATATGACCAATGTTACATTATTTTGTTTAATATAAAATTTTAGACTTTTATAGGAATAAGTCTATGAATAAGTATGACTGTTCATACAGCCTTTCATCTCTGGTTTGCAGCTTTTAGCCACAGAAAAATAATGCCCTTTTTGCAGACATTATTATATTTCAAGATCCCTCTCTCCTACCTCCACCAAAAACAAAACACTGTATGATTTGCTATGATCAGTTATAATTCATATTAAAAAATACATTTCTATTTTCTAAAATGGCAGCATATGTTTGAATGTTTGATTTACTAAAAGAGGTACATATTCATTCACAGGCAGTAATGCTAAGTTACTTTTTAGTTATTGTATTCAAACAGCATGGATGTCCTTGGACAAAGTAACAGAGAAATGAGCAAACCAGTAAAGAACTCTAATACAGAAGGAAAAATAAGGCATTGCTTGACTTTTTTCTTTAATACAGATTATAATATGGCTTTAGAGAGCCTCAGTAAGTATTTTTGTGGGCAAGTTAGAAAGGTGATTTTCTGTAAGTCATTGGAAAAATAAAAAATGAATGCTATAACTATAGTTTCCATACATGCATTATGTCACCTATATGTCTAGGGAAGGTAGAACTGATTAGGGCTCCTCTAAATGGGTCATTAGTTAAGCAGAAGGCATGTGACTAGGAAAGTCATTTACTATTTTTTTCTGGTAGAATGTTGCCTTAATGCATGGTACAGCCTAGGCAGCACAATGGGAGCAATTTTGACTTTCATTTTATAAAAATGGGGGGAAAAAGAAAGGCTTTAAGAGCTGTCATTTTTAAAAAATATATAATCCCATAGTTATTCAGAAGTAGCAGAATTACCATAATTATTAAATAGAAAAAGAAATCCATTAGCTAACAAAGAGATGGGCTAAATCCAAACTGATTACTTCACAAACACAAATTACCTTAAGTCCTGAAAGAACAAAGGCAATTTTGTCAGATGAACTGTTCTTTCTCTCAGATCTATTTTGTTAATTGCTTCTCT
Source organism: Mesoplodon densirostris (assembly GCF_025265405.1). Taxonomy (NCBI): domain Eukaryota; kingdom Metazoa; phylum Chordata; class Mammalia; order Artiodactyla; family Ziphiidae; genus Mesoplodon; species Mesoplodon densirostris. The sequence goes on from NC_082663.1 coordinate 83,369,803, forward strand.
TTTAACAGAGATAAACAGGGTCAAATTTAAAAATAAAAAAAACTGATGGATTTGTTTATTAGACCTTCTCATAACTGTAAAACAATAATAAATGCTTAAAACTGAATCACATTAGTTGTATTAAAGTTCAATGCATTCCTCTTATGGTAAAGTGTTTTTACTAGGTTACTAGGGCCTTTTTAAAAACTTTTAGATAAAAATATTATGCTTTTAGCATAGTTCTAGTCGATTCAGTTCAAGCCAGAGCAATAAGCCTGTATTAAGAACTCTTTATAACACGCAGTGCTAGATGAAATGTGGGAGATGAAGAGACTAAGGCTTGTCAGCTGGCCTCTGAGGGATCATAATCTAGTGTGGGAGAAAGCAGTTTAAAGCAATTAACCATAAAGTAAGACACCATGTATTAAGTGCTGTAATATAGTTACTACGTGATAGGAAAGTAGAGCAAAGGAAGAATTAATTCTAGCTAGGGAAGGAAAAAGATTACTCAAAGTGCTTTGGGGGTGAATTCCTTTTTAAAAATTCAGAGTTTGATAGGTAAGGGAAAGAAGTAAACTTGAAGACATAAAGGTGTACAGAGAGACTTGAGCACAGAGTATTCTGGAGGTTCGAACACTGGGAGAGAGTGAGGACGCAGCAGGAGATGAGGCTGCAATGTGAAGCTGATGTTAGTCCATGGAGGACTTTGGATGCAAGCTTAAGGAGTCTGGACTCTATCCTGTAAGTAATAGAAATTCACAAAAGCATTCTAAGCCAGGTAGTGGCACCACCTGACCTGTGCTTGGGAAGGTGTTTGGTGGCAAAGAAAGTGATAGAATGCAGAGTCAAGAAATTCTAGTAAGAGATCATGTCACAAATTGACACTAAGGCAAGAGGAAGTGTCGAGGTGAACCACAGCTGGCAAATAAAATGTAATGCAAGGGATAAATTGTGGGAAAGCAACAGTGGGATCTGATCTGGTGGGATGTAGAGGATGAGGGATAAACAAGTGTCAAAATGACTTTGGAGACTGGAAGGATAATGATACATTTAAACAAGATGTAGACTGAGAAGGTTTGGGAAAGTCAAGATAAAAAATGTAGTTTTGCTAAAAGTTGGAATGTTCATAGTTTAAGAGATCATAAGAATCATCTAATCCAGCAGTTCTTGACTCTGGTTGAATCTTAGAATTAGATGAGAGTAGTATTTTAAAAATCTTGATATTTGTCATCCATGGCAAGGGATTTGAATTTAAGTGGTCTGGCCAGACACTCTTATTATTTTTTAAAGTTCCCCAGGTGATATGAATACACAGCCAGGTTTAAAACCTCTAAAATAATCTGGATCCTTTCATTTAAAGATTATCTTGATATTCAATGAGATTTCAATCCTTTTGAAAGGTTTCAATTTCTTGGCAGATGGCACATGTGGTTCTTCTCCCCAGGTATCTGACTACCTTCCCTGTCTCTCCATCTACTCTTTTCGTGCCTCAGTCCAATCAGTAACGTGCCAGGTGTTAAGAAATTGGGAATTCAAAAATGACTGGAACATGACTGCTGCTTGTATGAAATGCCTGTTCAATGATCACATTTCATGCCTACAACCACACATCTTTATGCTTAACTCCTGACTTACATCCCTAGACCAGATCTCTCCTAATTCTCAGTACTCCTGTAACAGGGAAGAACAAATCTGACTCCATCTCTTTCTTTGACTTTAACCTTTGTATTCTATTGCTTTGGCTAGAAGTTAATCACTAAAGAGATGTTGCCTACAGCTTAAAGTAAACATAATGGCCCATTTTTGAGGACCCTGTCCCCTGTGCCTGAATGTAAAACTAAAATGCCTTTCTTCAGCTCATAAGAAACATCCTGATGGGGTCCACCTATGAATGGCTACAGGAAAAAAGAAATTCACACATTCCCTCCGGGAGTCAAGTCAAAACCGGGAGATTTTTGCAACAACTTAGAGCCTTTTTACTTTGCCTCCTCGCCTCCCCTGCTCTTTGTTCTATAAAAGAAACCAGCATGCAGACCCCAGACCCCGGTAAGCTGGGTTCTCTAGGACATTAGTCTGACTCCTTCTTGGACTCCCAGTTTTCCAAATAAAGTCATTATTCCCTGCCCTAACAACTTGTCTCCCGCTTTACTGGCTTGTCATGCAGCGAGCACCACAAGCTTGGACTTGGTTACACCACATTTCCAATTTGCTTTCTTCATGTCTCATCCTGGATGCCCTGCTGCCACCACAAACTCAATATTTCTAAATTAAAATTCACTTTCCCTCCAACTCTACATCACTAATTTTACAAACAAACATGCAACGAGCATCTAACATACATCTTGTTCATGCAAAATCATCCATCTACTCTTTCAAATATATAACTTCCGGAGGCATTTTTGCCTGTCCCCTCTGATGCGGGAACCTCATTGTTAGGCTGTACCCAGCAGGTCTGCAAGGCCTGGGCTTGCCCAGCTTCAAGACTGAAGAAAGAGTCTTGAAAGCGACAGAGCCAGCAATGGTTTAATGAACGGGGAGCTTACCTGTCTGAAGCAAGGTCCTGGAGTCACACCCCACTGTGTGCTGCAGACCGATGAACAAGACATGGCGGCAGGCTTTTCTCCTGGGAGCAGGGGGAGGTTACCAGTTATAGGGGGAATTGACTTCAGGTGGGCTCCCCGCGGGTTACCAGGGAAACCAGCAGAGGGGCACGCCCCTTACGGCCCCTTTGATAAGAACAATCACTAGCTGGGCCTGGGGCAAGTCTGTAGAAAGGTCAGTCATGTGAGTAGAGTGTAGATAAAGCAGGCACTGGTCGGGCAGGGGATGCACAGAAAGCAAGAGAACAGCCATCATGAGTGGCCTGACCATACACTCAGCTGGGCTGTGCATGGTCCCATGTGCAACACAGGATTGTTACCAATTAAGGTTTCCTTAGGTTTTCTACAGGAAGCAAGATCTTCAGTTCACGATCACTTTTATTTTTTCTTCATTTCTCACTCTACCACACAAACACAGGTAGCCAAACTGGCAGAATTTTTTTCTCTAATCTGGAGGGTAGGGCATCCTACTACTCCCTAATTTTGCTATTTCTCTTCAAAGGTACAATTTCTAATGCGATATTTTCCTCAAACAATACATCACTAAACTTGGGTTTAAGGATATACAAAGGCCAGAGCCTGGCTATTTCTTTCTTTTTCTCAGATCCCATCCTATGATGATGAGCACACTGCTTGGTTTGAAAGACCAAGGTGGAAATAACAGGAAGAAAAAAAAATCTAATAATGTTGCACTCTTCTCAGCTGTATTTAGCCTCTTTGTGTTTTAGTTTCTCATTAATAAAATAAGGATAGTTGTACCTATCTGTCATGGTTAGTATAAAGATTAAATAAGAATGAATAAACAGCACTTAACTAGTATCATTATTATACTTTCTGATGGTCAAAGACTTCACCTTTGACATCTAGTTACCTGATGGCTGTTTGTTACAAGAAGAATCAGGCAGAGAATATGAAGGTTTAGTGAACAAAATATCAGTTACGAGTAGAGTTGCCATGAGGGTCATCCTCAAAATTCATCTCCTTCAATATTAGTGAATAGTACTCTCCTTGGGACTGGGGACAGGTGATTCTGGGCCATAAGATGTTCTATAGCAATCCTGGAGGACTGGTCCGATGTCTTGATTAATTGCTGTTTCGAAGCAGAAGTAATAGTGTCACAAAACCGTGAACAAACACCAGTCTCAAATAAGCCTGCATCCAGCACAGCTCCATGCCAACCAAGGTACTCAGCTGTAAACTAGAGGTACTTACTTGCCTTTTAAAGTTATCAAAGAGCTTAGCCGACCAGCAAATGATAACAATAAACAGCTAACCATGCATGAAACAAGAAATCAGAATTTTCTACTTGTATGCATGCTTAAGCTAGGAGAGATGCCAGTCAATGAGCTTTAAAAAAAAAAAAAGGCTGAGGCAACTGCAAGATGGCATTTACAATCTTCATCAAGACCTAGGGAAACGTGCCCAGTGCTTTACATAACGGAGGGAAGCTATGGCTCTTGGAGGCTCTGGGAAATGAGCTTCCTGAAATAAGCAGGGCAATTAACCTAAAGCAGATTCAGCTGCTAAGTGGGGTAGACGCGCATTTGTTTGGTCAGGCAAAGACTTCCCTCTTGTGCTCCTGTTGGGATTTTTCATGCAAATTTCAGTTGCTTGGCCTCAACTGCTCCCCTTGGCAAAAGGATTCTGAAAGGTCTCACTGATGTTGTTCTGAGTGTTCAACTAGGATGAGAGGACCCAGAGGCTTTATAGGAGTGGCTTTAAACGGGGGCACCTCGCTCACCTGGGGAGGGTGGGGTGTGACTCTTAGCTCCTCCGGATTTTGCAGTTAGCTCACAGTTCAATTATTTACTGAAAGTTAGAAACAAAAGTATGTGTTTTAGCCCTTGATTAGAGAGAGGATGCTGTTTTGTTAGAGAAGTTAGCTGCAGAGATTTAGTCTGAATGTAGCTGCGGCTGAAAGGTTTCGATTTGGCTAACCACAGAGGTCTGCCTCGAATGCTAACTAAGGATTCCAAGCAGAACAAATTCATTCCCGATGAAGTCTTGCAGCTGACAAGGTGGAATAATTTGAATCACAGACCTGTAAAATTTGATCAGGATGGAAGTAAACGATTGTCCCGAAGTGATTTGGCAAGTCTGTTTTCACCAAGGCAGTGCAGTGAAAGTGGGTAGCCAGTGAAGGGCCATTTTCATCTGCCATCTTGTTCCATGTCCTGCTGCCAAGAGCGTCTCTGAGGGTCTTACCACAGAGAATATGCCTGTTCGCGTGGGTCACACTTAAAGATATGGTACAACACTCACACCTTCTCTTCACTACCAGTTATGGTTCCATCATTTACAGAGGCATCCACACCTTTTTAGGATTCATTTATGCTAGGACCACCTTATGGGTGATGATATTTTTACACTTATTTCTATTTGTATGAAGTATAATTTCTTATTTTTCTTATACTTTACATCTCATGCAGTTTAAAGAGTACAAAGTCCATGGAGAGAAAATTGGAAAGTAGCATACAAATATCAACCCCATTACACTGACACCAAGGTAGAAATTTTTCTTTAAGTGGCTTTGATGAAATATATTGAATAATTCACTTCTGTTCTCATAACAGGTCATGCAGTATCAGCTTAGCCTTCTGAGGTCAGGGTGGGGGTGAGGAGATGGAGTCAAAGAGCCCTCTAGTTCCTGTTTATTGCCTGGAAATTGTACTGTAGAAAGGAAGCAGTTTGTACCATGGAGATATGGAGATAAAGGAATTTCTTTTGTGTCTTCAAGAAGATGTTAGAAATCAGTATTAGAACATTTTACTACAAAAAAAGTGGAACATCTGAAAAGATTTGGTTTTTTTTAGTGTTATGGCCTGCTACTTTGTCTCTTAGATGAGGCGTGATGAGGGAAGTTTCTGAGAATGATGTGTAAAGCACAGCTAATCGAATTTTAGGGGATGTGTATGATGGTGAGGTGAGAAGTCAGGATGGCACTTATTTGTACAGGAAAGGAAGATGAAGAAAAGGGTACCCAAGAAGGATAGCACAACAAAGAATTGCTGAGTTCAGAGAAATGAACTAAATAGGAGACATAAGATGGCAGTAAGGTGAAGGTGATCCAAGAAAATCCAGTATAAAAATTACTGCAGGGCTTGCCTGGTGGCGCAGTGGTTAAGAGTCCGCCTGCCGATGCAGGGGACACGGGTTCGTGCCCGGGAAGATCCCACATGCCGCGGAGTGGCTGGTCCCGTGAGCCATGGTCACCGAGCCTGCGCTTCCAGAGCCTGTGCTCCACAAAGGGAGAGGCCACAACAGTGAGAGGCCCACGTACAGCAAAAAAAAAAAAAAAAAAAATACTGCATTTTTGCAACAAACAGTATTATATTTTATTGACTAATCTTAAAATTTGCAAAGTGGTTGGTAACAAAGGAAATATTATTGCTAGAACCAGGAGTGAAACACTTGGCTTGTCATGGTGAACAGGCCCTCACTTCAAGTTACTTGCCCAGTAGGCTCACTTCTGCAAGGTCCCTGAGGCTTGCAGAGTGACATCTTGGGCTAAGGTAGAGGCCAAAGGATGCTGACGCCTGAAAATTTGATATTTACTTACAGATGCATGTAAGAATGGGCGTGCTTACTGTTTAAAACATTCTCTAAATTCAAAGAGAATTCTTTTTAAATTGAACATTGCTCTTCTTAAATACTGCAAAAATTCCCAAGGTAGAAGTCCACTATTTTTTCATCAGACAACAATCCATTCAGAGATAAGCATGGGGATGAGGAAATTAGGTCAACTCATGTGACATATTTTCTTTTCACATTCATATTTAGGTTACGTTTTTCTTCAGATGTAATGACCTAGGTAATGAAATACAGGTTTTTCCCTATCATAATTCTACCCTATGGCTTAAATTATAAAAACCTGCTTGTTTATAATTATATTTATATTGTGTGTATATATATATACACACATATATAAAACCATGTATACGTATATTCATAAAGATGTATATATGTTTATATATGTATATATAGGTTTTATATATGTATATATAAACAAACCATGCATATATATATACATGTTTATACATCTATAAACTAAGATTCACACAGGAGATGCTGAATGACAAAGTGTTTATTCTGAGTCACATGGTACCAGAATACAAGAAAGAACTTTGTCTCCTTTACTGAATCATATGTCAGCATTGATTTAAAGAAGAAAAGAGGGGAATTCCCTGGCAGTCCAGTGGTTAGGACTCTGCACTTTCACTGCCGAGGGTGCAGGTTCAATCCCTGGTCGGGGAACTAAGATCCTGCAAGCCACACAGCATGGCCAAAAATAAAAATAAAGGAGAAAAGAATGCTTTAAATAAGTTTGGAAGCAATTTTTTGCATGTGGTTATACTTACGCCACAGTTGTTCTTTGCTGTAATTTATTTAAAAATAAATCATGAAATAATGCAATAAAAATGAAAATCCTATTTTAGGCAAATTGGAAGGCATTCCAAATGTTATTCATATAAAGTGATAGACCCATTTTGTCTCTTATTTACTGGAAGAAATATGTCAAGTCACTTGATATCTCCTTGGTGGTAGAATAGCTGGAAATGGAGATGCTAATTTTGATGTAAATCAGAGAATTGTTAACATATATGACTAATATCATTTATGTGTGTAACATATTTTCATGTGTACATTATAATGGTAAAAGTAAAAAGAAAATATTTTGTTTTTCTAATATTCTCATGTTGAACCCAAAGATAAAGAAATATTGATTATTAGAAAGATTTTGGATCCTTCAGAAAAGAGTAAATATTTTGAAAAGTATCTAAAGACTTTAAAAATTCCTGCCAAGTTGACTCTAACCTCCATCACTGCCTTCAATCGTGAAAAATTGTCAATTTCGTGGGCTATGTCTCTTCTCTTTGGTTTCTCTTGTAACTAACTGTTCACAGACTTTTCTAAAAACTCTTTTCCTTCAATCCCTGTGAAGTTGTACTTAGTTTTCTCCCACTGACTCATGTCTTCTTCATTTCCTGTTTCAGCTCCTGCTTCCCCTTCTGCTATGTAAATGGGGACTTCTGCCAGGTTTCCATTCTCTTTCTATGCTTTCTCCCTCATACTTTTTATATACTCCTATGGCTTCAAATTTTACTAAGTTGAAAATTTTTAATGCATTTCTTTAGCAACAGACCTCTCTTATGGTTCTAGTTCTAATTTCAGCTCCCCATCCATAAACTTCACATATGTATCCTATGTAATATTTCTGGCATCCAGACCTTTCTGATCATGTAGGGCTTGGGGAATATCTCTTCCTTGGTGTATTTGCTTCCATATTATGCTCCTAAATACCAATCACCTCTCTAACTAAAACCTCTAGGCCCCAGCTCAATACATTTATTGTATTCAACTGATTCCTTAATAGCTCCATGTTAAAGTCAAAAAGCTCTAGCAATTCAACTTATACACAGAGCTCTTCATTTACCACCCTCCCAGTCTGATCCTTTGCTGGTGTTCTTTGTCTCAATGAATTGTATCCCTCTCCATCTCATTTCACAGACCATGACTCACCCACATGCAATGCAATCCAATCATCACTGTGATTTATTCAAAGGTACCATTGTGTTTCCCCAAACTACCCCATAGCTTCCTAACTGTTTTTACCACATAAGCACTTTTCTTCTCTACTCTTTTTTTGCAACTGCAACCGGAATCAAACTTCATTTTTTTCTTCGTTTATCTAAAATTTTATCCATTCTTAAAATCTCAGCTTATAGTCCACATCTTCTTCAACTCTTCCCTGATTTCCACTAGCCTTCAAGTTTTATTTTAGTTTTTAAAGTAGCCATGTGATGGCAAGCTATGGGCTTTGATTATACCCATCTCTCAGATGTGAAATCTAAGGCTCAAAAAGAAAAATGACATGCCCAAAGTCACCAAACCTGTCAGTAACAGAGGTGGGCTTTCAAATCAGGTGTATGTGACTTAAAACTCGTCTTTGTCTGCAATACCACCTCCCTCAAAATTGTCTTTCTCTAACACATTAGTGTTATTAACATGACACCTATCTTGTGCTTCCATTCTTTCATATTCCCACCTGGTATAGAACCTTCTTGAGAGAGGAACCATTGCTTTATTCATTCACTTAATAAACGCTTTTGTCTATGATATAACTGGTACAACATGAGGATTTAGGAATACGGTGCTGACATGTCAGATTTAAAAATATCTGTCTCTCACACAATATATACTGTTTCAGAAGATCTTAATAATTATTAATAAACTATGAATATGCTCTATTTTTATTTTAATACTATTAATAATCTTCAGCAGATATAGGACTTCATGAGTCTAGTTATTGGAATCTCATAAAAGTAAATTATAGTTGCCCAAGATATAATTCAGGTTTTGGAAGATAAAAACACTTTCTTTCAAAGAAATACCCCTATACAATACCCAGAGGTGCAGCCAATTTTTATATACCCTTTAAAATATTATATAAAGTTCAAAGTAGTAATTCACAGGCTGAGTTCAGAAGAGATTATGTAAACAAATATTGATATTTGTGGTATAGTAGACAAGAGTTTTCACCTGATTAATAGAAGGTAGGCGTGGGGTCAGTGACGCAAATGTTCAATAAAAACCACACCTGTGGGCTTCCCTGGCGGCGCAGTGGTTGAGAGTACGCCTGCCGATGCCGGGTTCGTACCCCGGTCCGGGAAGATCCCACATGCCGCGGAGCGGCTGGGCCCGTGAGCCATGGCCACTGAGCCTGCACGTCGGGAGCCTGTGCTCCGCAACGGGAGAGGCCACAACAGTGAAAGGCCCACGTACCGCAAAAAAAAAACCAAACCAAAACAAAAAAAAACCCGCAGCTGTTAAACTTGGGGAAAATATGAGGGTATGACATGGTCTGCTGGATATTCGGAATGACCTAAGCTCTTTCTCCTTAACCCTTTGCCCCCGGGACAGAACAAATGGGTACTAAGCTCAAGCAGGGGCTATAAATTAGTCCCAAGAAGTTGTTATATCTGGAGCTGTGAATCCGTCTGGGAAGTTCAGCATATCCTCGATGGTCAAACAATCCATGCTTAATGAGTAGCTATTATGTTAAAAATAAATAACCAGTATGTCCGGAGCAGTTAGTATGCCTATGCTGTCAGTTTGTCATTAGTGGTTGACCTATCCAGAGTGCCTTTGAGACTATCCATATTTTAGTGATATTGATATCATTATTCTAACAAATATTTATTTAGTTGGAATCCAATGCTTCACGGCACATTCATTTTAACCATAATTCTTATTACCTATATATTAAAGTCTTTTAAAATGTTAGAAACACATTAATATTTAAATGCTGTCAGGTTTTATATGTCAACCCAGGAAATGTGTGGCCTATTATTCCATCAGAATTACGCCTTCCCATGTGATTTTATTTTTTCTGACCTGACTCTATGCAGCAGAAGACCTCCTTCAAGAAGTCTGTCCCTAAAGGATCACTAAGCAGTGTGATCAGAGACACATCACTTACTGAAGGCAGGTTTCCACACTGAATCACCTGTTCTCAGACTCTCAGGTGCCCCGAAGTATAGCTTTGAAATAGTAGGTGACATTCTGCCACTTACTGTGTTTTCACACAATGCAGCCCTTGATCATGTTGTCACTTCACATGAAGAGACTCAGATGGAGAACATGTTGACTTCTGCTGTCTTCTCAGAAATGAACAAAGCAGCTTTCTCTGGGAGAGTCAGGTCTTGAATTTTCTAACTTGATTGAGCAATATTTCACCTGGCTGCAAAGCAACCATATGCTACACACTTTCCAATTGCCTTCAGACTTGCCAAATGCATTTATAGACTGAGAAGGAGCACTAGGAAAAATGTGGTGGATGACATGAAGTCTTTTTCACACTGTCCCTTTTATTATTGTGTTATAAAAACCCAGGCTCAAAATAGATTCAGGTAGATTTATCTTTTAATGAAAATCGCTGGGAGGTTTGAAGTCAAATATTATTATCTCTTTCTCCTGTCTCCAGTGCAGGACTCATTTGCAGTGCTGACCTTGCAGTACGGTCCTAGGGGGAGTGATAATGATATTGTGGACCGACTTCCTTCAGAAGGGACCTTTTTAAAGAGATAATGAGGCCAGCATGCCCCCTGTTGAGCTCCATTGTCCAAGGTTGCACAACTCAGTTTTTCCGGAGAGCAAAGGGCAGCAAAGTTCAGGGACATTGTGTGTAACCGAAAGGAGCGAGTTCTCAGGACATTGTCAGGAAGCTGGCCTCAGCCGCTCAGGAGGTCTTGTGCAGCACTCACAGGCATCAGCGCTCACCTGAACTGCCGGTGGGAGGCTGGACGGTCTATACTTCTGGGTCCTTTCCTATATTCCCCCTGCTGGGGCTGCACAGAGCGGCTCTAGAGTAACTAACTGCCCATCAGCAATGCACACGCCTCTTCCACTGTCACTGCGGGCTCCTGACGCTTGAAATGGGCTCTCAGAAAGCTGGTTAGTATGAGAGTGATTTTACCAGTTCTTTCTCATCTTGGCTTTGGGCTTCTCTTGTTTTTAGTTCTTTCTTGAATTTCAAACTTCATAACAGAGAAGAGATGCGGTGTTGGTGTTGGGACACATGAAGCAGAGGTAAGAAGAGAAAGTAAACAAGGGAATGGCATTTAAAGAAAGATTGTTAGCAGTCAGCATTTCAACAGATATATGTAAAGAGAGCACACTGGGGAAATAGAGTAATGAGAATTTAATGTCACAATGATTGTAATTTTATGCCTAAATACACTCAACATGACAAGGATTTCTCTTAATTTTAATTAGGAATAGATAGGGGCATTTTAATTTTTCCCTACTAACTGCACAGCTCCTGGAACTAATTGCCTTCCAAGATCAACAGATGATAGAAAAACACGATTGCATCATATGTTCTGGAGAACATAAAGAGAACACTGGGCTGCAGCCCAGAGGCCTCCAAGGCCTGCACTTGCCCAGCTTCAAGACCCAAGAAAGAGCCCCAAGTCAGTGACAGAGACATCAGTGGTTTAATGGATGGGGGAACTTACACATCTGAAGCAAGGGCCTAGAGTAACACTCCACTGTGTGCAGCAAAAGGCGGGCAAGACATGGCTGCAGGCTTCGCTCCTGGGGGAATGGGAGGTTACCAGTTATAGGGGAAAGTGATGGCAGGTGGGCTCATTGGTTACCAGGGAAACCAGCAGAGGGGCACAGCCCTCACCGCCCCTTTGATAAGAACAATCAGAAAAATCACTAGCTGGGCCTGGGGCAAATATGTAGGAAGGTCAGTCAGGTGAGTAGGGTATAGGCAAAGCAGGCACTGGTCGAGCAGGGGATGCACAGAGAGCAAGGGAACAGCCACCTTGACTGTCCTGACCATTAATAGCATCACACTGGTTTCTTGACTCTGAACTGGAACAGCATCTCAACCTAACTGGTAGTAATTACAATCCCATATCTATCTATTTGACCAGCTGGTTTTATATTTTATGAATTTTACTATGCAACTACTTCCTATGAGTGAATTCCATGTGCAAATGGCAAAGCAAGCTTGAAGAACTGAGTTGGGTAAGTTCTTTTGAATCTATTACCCCTGAATAAAAGCCTCAGTGAAATTCTGTGCAGCTTAATATTAAAAGGATTTTCATAAATTGGTGAAACATATATATCTTCCATGTGGATGTGCTTGTCTGGGACTTACCTATTGTAGTAAAATCGACCTCCTACCCTACTCCTGCTCTCTCTTTCTAATGATTCACAGAATCACTTAGCATCTAGCCAGGGATGGCTGAACAAGCTTGATTAAATTTAAACTATTCTCTACTCACCTGAAATTAGTAAACCCCCTCCCCTAAAACCTACTGGAGCCTCCCTGAAACTAAGCATTGTCTGAAGAAAAGGAGGTTTCTAGAAAAAATAAAAAATAAATTTTCCTTTCCTCTTCATACTTTATTTTTCCCTATTTTAAGACACACTGTAACTTAAATTCAATTGTGCCATGAAAATTATATCCATAATTGGATCTGGTTTAAAAAGTTTGCTTTTATCTATATTAGTTGAAAACATATGAAGGTCTTTTCATAGTGAAAAATTAAAATACAGAAAGACAAAATTAAAACTAGAGAAACACAGCCAAAAACATCACTGGGTGCACAGGTGTCTATCCATGTAGAAATGTAGCACTCTCTCCCCCAACCTAAGAAGCACACTTATGTTCTATCCTTTAGTAGAAGGCCTATTTTCAAAAGTTGGAAGACTCCTTATGTCTTAGGCATTCTTACAGGAGCATATCTGACATTATGAATGAAGAGAAAATAGGCACTGCTAAGGTAAACAAATTTTATTTTGTCTTATTTGCATAGTCAAGTTCTGTAAGATCAGTAAGTCTATGTTTATTGTTTGTTGCTGTTTTGTTTTAAAAAGTCACCCATCACAGGCCAAAATGACTTGTAATACTATGAAGTTGTTGAGAATGCTTGCCACAGAGAAGGCATTTTATAACCTTTTATTTAAAAGGTGAACAAGTGAATGAAGGATACCTTGAACTTAATGTGTGAGAAATTTATGAAAATGAGAAACGTGAGCTCAACATTGTAAAATCTATAGATTTAGCCGCCTGCCAATGCAGGGGACACAGTTTTGAGCCCTGGTCCAGGAAGATCCCACATGCTGCAGAGCAACTAAGCCCGGGCACCACAACTACTGAGCCCGTGTGACACAACTACTAAAGCCCGCGTGCCTAGAGCCCGTGCTCTGCAACAAGAGAAGCCACCACAATGAGAAGCTCGTGCACCAAAACGAAGAGTAGCCCCCCCTCAGCACAACTAGAGAAAGCCCGTGCACAGCAACGAAGACCCAATGCAGCCAAAAATAAATAAATAAATACATAAATTTAAAAAAAATCTATAGATTTAGGTACTTTTAAAAATCAATACTCAATGTTACATTGAATTCCAATGGACAAAATTATTAGTTTTATTCATAAATAATGGGTTTACGGAATTAGACATAGGATGTTTTTCCACTTTAATCTCTTTTCAGCAAGCAAAATTACGGACCTGAGTATGGTAACCTTCATGGTAACCCTAAACCTTCAAATATTTTTTAAATGTTTCCTTTTCTCAAAAAACTATTTTTGAGCAACTACCACATGCTAGACACTGTCTAATGCTATGAATAGAGAAGTGAATAATAGAAGCAAGATAAAAGTCTCAAAGCTAACATTATAGTAAAGGGAAGTAGGCCATAAGTAAGAAGTAACATATAGATATCAGATAGTGATGAGTGTTGGGGAAAAACATAAAGCGGGAAAGGGAGATGGGTATAAATTAACATAATGTAAATAGGAAATGCCCACTGAGACTGTGACATTTGGGAAAAGAACAAAAGGTGAAGAGGAAGTGAAGCATGGAGATATCCGGGGGAGAGGGAACACGAGGGAGAGGGTACAGTAAGTAGTAGGAAGGCTCTGAGGCAGAAACATGCATGGGTGTTACGAGGTCAGTGTGACTGGTGCAAAGTGAGGAAGAGAAATAGTAGTATGTGAGAGGTTCAGTGCTGCAGACTGCATAGGGCCACTGTTAGGACTGACTTTGCATCTCAGTGAGATGGGAAGATTGGTACTTTCACTCTAAAATCTCCACTACTTGGATATATACATTTTATTTTAGCTTCAAGATTCATTTGAAAGTTACTCTTTTGGATCCTGAGTTCAAAATAAGGCTAATCCCCATGACTTCAGCTTGTCCCCTGATTTAGGAAGGAGGGTCTTACTGTACTTTTTTCACATAATTGTCCATATTGTCAAAATCTATAGAAGTATGAACATTTGATGCCAGGCACTGGGATTAATGCAATGTCTTTTAGGTCTAAGTTGGAACCAGATGACCTAGATGTATTTATCATACTTCGGATCATCCTGCAAATCCCAAGACAGGCCAGGTTCCTTGGTGCAGGAGGCTCATCACAAGGGTGGGGTAGAGATGAAGGCAGCAGCTAATGTCCATGTGTCCAGGTCTTCTTCCCAGAGCTGGAATCAAGGTTGAACACCTGGTATCTGACTTTTCAGGAAAGTCTGGAGTCCAAGGGGAGGGAGCACTTGCTTAGCTTTGAAGTTGCAGAGCAAGGAGACCAGCATCCTCTCCCACCGAGCCCTGGAGGGCCAGGTTTTAGAATGAGACACTGCCAGGGACCCCTGTGTCCTGGTGCAGCTGCAGAGTCAATATGCACAAGCAGCTTCTGCCTTAAAAGGAGTCCACAATCCCTTCCCTTTAGATGAAATGATATGCCTTCTGGGTCATCTGCAGGTTGTTTCTAGTGTTTTTCTTACTCAAAATTGCAAATAAAAGAACTTAGATTTAAATATATGGTGAAATATTTTTGGTCCAGACAGAAAGGACATAGTGTTTATGGCCTATGCTAGATTACTCAGTATGAAAACAACCAGCCTTATGTGAACACAATTTTGTTAAAAGGATTTGATGATTGATTAAAAAAATATTAACTCATCTTGGAGACTTATTTTGCTTTCTTACAACTTTTTACTACATAGTAGTGTTTCTATTTTTTATTCTATATGTAAGGATGCTATACATTTTTAGGGGTAAGTTCTCTAAAGAATGTACTTCTTGCCTGGCTAGAGTTAACTTATGTTCCTCTCTCAAGCTACAAAGATTTTCTTTGTGGATAACCTGGTGATATTAACATATAACACTTACCAGCAAAAAAATTTGAGATCTTGAGTTGATCAAATTTTGAGTTGCAGCAATTGGTGGTATGAGAACAAGCTAATGCTGCATGAAAGAAACAGTTAATCAACTTCTCTTGAGAATACCAAGATAACAGAAAGGATCTGGTCAGTACTAATTGATGGTTAATAATTAACTCATTTTCACATTATTAGTGTACTTACTATTTATTATTCATCAAACACTACAGTGAGAAAATAATTTCAAACTTCAAGAATTTCCGTCATTAATTGCCATCTTTTTGTAGAATCAAATACATCCTCAATTGTAAAACTGTAATTTTAAGTGAAAGTAAAACAAAATAAACAAAACAAATCTTACAATTCATCTGTAAACACTACCAATGCTAAAAAACACCCTGACTTTAGAGATTTAGAATATTAAAATGTGGGTGGCTTGGAATCAAGGAAACACAGTAATTAAATAATTCATCCAAGTAAAAGTATCACAGACCTACTATGTGCCAGGTAATGTGAGAGGCATTCTAGTCATAACACACAGAACTGATACAAAACAATCTCTGTCCCCAAGCTGTCAACAGTTTTGACAGCTTTCAATAAGTAATAATAATAAAGTTTGGACAGTGCTTTGGTATGGGAAATATAGTGTGATGTTTGAACTGAGGCCCAAATGAAAAACAGATGCTAGTCAGAGAATATGTAGTGGGTGCCAGGAAGGGGGTTCTAGATAAAAGTAATAGACGAGTGGAAATAGAAAAAAAGGATGGTCCTGAAAAAATGTAGTATGGCTAGAACATACTGTTTGGCCCATGAAGTTTAAGTGTCGAGAATGCAATTAAGGAGAAAAAAAAATACAAATTCCTGAAGGGTTGATAAGGAAAGAGGGATGGAAAACCACATTTAGATCTATAGTAGGTATCATTTCATGCAGTCAGGCTCCTAGTCACTCCAAGGGCATCTTCTCCTTGAGATACCCCTTTTCCTTGGAGTGAATAGAATTAAATGTTTTTGGTAAGAGGAATGTTTACATGGAGGATCAACCTGCAGTTAAACGAACTTTTTGACTTGAGACTTACAGATGGGCATGTGGAGTACATCTTGACACAGGCAGAGAAATTTCGGCTTTGCATCTGGAAAGCTGGAGGGAGGATGTCATCTGAAAGTTATTCTTTCATTGGAGTATTCCAACAGATAGGATTTTTAAAAGTTACATTCATACAATAGAACACTAAATAGTAGTGAAAATAACTCATAATAGTGCCTACATGCATCAACATAAATATAGCCCATACCTATCATGCTTAGAGAAAAATCCATTGTTAAGTTGATAAAGTATGATTCTACTTTTACTCAGATTAAAACCATGCACAATAAACCATATATGATTTAGTGATATAAACATGCAGTAAAATTATCATGGGAAATCAAGGGTTCTATATTCTATTTTGTTATGAACATTCGTTAATATATATGTTAAGGTTTCTATTAACAAATAAGGTTATTTGTTATGAGAAACTAGTTCCTTGGCAACATTTCTAATATCTAGTGCGCTCAGTACACAGTACATCACAAATTCTTCTTGCCAGTAAAATTATTTTCTATTAATTATCACATCTTAGCATATCTAGGTGTCTGACTATACGAGGGTATGATTATTCTCTCTGGTTAACAGATAGTTTGAAAAGCAGAGATTTCACAGCAAGTGCAAGAGCCAGGCCAGGTCATGCCAGGCCTTTTGTCTGTAGCCTTGGGATCCTTCCTGAATAGACACAACCCGATTATTGACTGTGAAAGTACCCCACAAGTTATCAAAGAAGGACTGTGGGGAGCTGTGCTCTCCAAGTCAATAGTCATTAGCTCTATGTTGCTATTGAACACTTTAAAAGTGGTTCAGGAAAATCTATGAGTTCAATATGTTGGGAGAAGTCAACCTATGTGTCCCTGATGTTTTTCCCAACCAGGGCCCTGATTTTGATAAAAACAAGGTTCCTTGGTTGAGAGTTTTACCGTCTTTGCAGCTGGGGTAGTCAGATGATTAAGTTTTGGACCAGGTCCTCAGCTTTCTCTGACTTCAAAAGAAGAAGGCATCTGTGTGATCTCCCAGGGAGTCCCTTTCTTTATCTTTTGTATTACTTTTCAGTTGCCTGTCAATTAGTAGTAGCTTTTTATTATGTTTTTCTAGGGCATCAGTTATGGTGCTTAACAATAGCCATTCAATCCCATTGTCCTTAAAATGACCATTTCCCCTTTACCTGTTACTGGAGTTTGTATACCATCTGAATTCACTGGGTGGCCCAGAATTCCATATCAACTACTTTATTTTAATTTATTTATTTTTTGGCCTTGCCACTCAGCATATGGGATCTTAGTTCACCAACCAGGGATGGAACTTGAGCCCCCTAAAGTGGGAGGGTGGAGTCTTAACCACTGGACCGCTAGGGAAGTCCCATATCAACTACTTCTAATGAACTGTTGTTTATCCCTCAGCTCACATCTATGGCCTCTTAGGGAGTTCCCTATGACCCAGTGACAGAGAGGGAAAATTCTGGTCTGGTTCTCAGATGGGTCAGCT
The DNA here is from genome assembly GCF_025265405.1 of Mesoplodon densirostris. NCBI lineage: Eukaryota > Metazoa > Chordata > Mammalia > Artiodactyla > Ziphiidae > Mesoplodon > Mesoplodon densirostris. Next base: position 83,387,630 of record NC_082663.1, read on the forward strand.
TAATAGCTTGATGTAATCTGAAAATGTACATCTGCTGCACTTCAGCCAGTCTAGGTATGGTCCTACAGGACAGTGGTGAGAGAAAATCCTTCCAGTGAGCAGAGTTGGGAGTAGTATCCTTGGTCATTCACTTTGTTGAATTGGGACCTAGACAGACAAAGACTGGAAGACAGAAAAAAGGAAGTCTGGAGTATTATATGCAGATGGATTTGGGGAAGGCACAAAGTTTGTGGATTATTGTGCATCTCATATTAATGTCTGATAGAGACATAAAGCCTCTATCACAGAAGAGATGTTCAACTGCTAGGTGGACAAGATGGCCCATCCTGCTGATGTCAGTAAGCTCATTTCTCAGCCAGCACAATGTTTGTGCAATGGGCCAATGAACAGATTGTCCATGGTGGCTGAGATGGAACTGTGCATGGACCCAACACTGTGGGTTCCCTCTCCCTATGGCTGATTAGTTATTGTCACTGCTGGATGAATAACCTGTCAATGGCAGCAACCAGTGCAAGCCCTCAAGTTGAACAATTTGGAAGCATGTTGAAATTAGACCCTTTCAACCTTGGAGGAGGCAGTGATTTAATCCCACCAGAATTGACACAATTTTGGATATGAATTCCTACATACAGTACTTCTGCTAACCCTACCATCCAGGCTCTTACAAAATACCTAATTCATTGGGATGGGATCCTGCAAATTTCCTCAGATGAACCAGACAATTTTATGGCAAAAAAAGGTGAGGCAACGGGTGACTTACCATGGAATCTACTTGTCTCATTACACACCTTATCACCACAAAGTGCCAGACTAATGTGATAATGGAACTACCTCTTAACTGTTCAGTAAAATGACAACTCAGAGCCAGAGCAGGTTTGGTATGCTGTTCTTTAAGATGTGCAATATCCATTAAACTAATGTCCAATATTTGGTGCTGTGTCCCTAATATCTAGAACATCAGTTTTGTAACCAACTAATAAAGGTACAATTGGCTCCTCTTCCCATTACCCTTGTCAATCCATTTTGAAAATTGTGTTTCATGTACTCACAGTTTAGACTCTTTTAGCTTATAAGCCTTGATTTCTACTGTGGGAATGTTTTTTCCAGGGGACACAGTAAAGGTCTCAATGAACTGGAAGCTAGAATTACTGCCTTATCAAATTGGGCTGCTCATGCCAATGAACCAATAGGAAGGAAAGAGGTTCTGATGCTGGCAGGGTATTGACACTGATCATGACAAAGAGTTAGAGTGGGTGCTATTTGATGGGGAAGGGGGAGGATATATCTGGGACCAGGAAGATTCACTGGGTGTGTCTTGGTGCTTCAGGGCCCAGAAATAAATCTGTGTGGATGATTGCAGCAATCAGGGTCTGCCACAGACAAGTCAACTAAGTGCTCAGACTCCTTGAAGGTTTGGGTCACATCTTGGGCAAGAAACCCACACTAGCTGTAGTGAGGGAGCTCTGGGAAAGATGATGAATACCAATTATGACGTGGAATGATTTACAGATGATGGGACTATAGCTGCCAAACTAATCCTCATGTATAAATTCTTCTGTAAAGTTTACAGTCAACTAACAATTTGGAGAGTTGGTTATGGATTGGAATTAATGGAGGGCCCAAGCCCATGCAAATGGTGCCCTGGAAGGACTATAGTAAACACCTTGTGTAGTATCTCATTTCTTCTCTGCCTCACCTCTCATTTCAGTCACTAATTCAGCAAACCATATTGTGCAGACATGTCAAGTGTGCATTGTCCACCTTGCATGTTCCTTGGGTGCTTTTCTAGCATATGCTTTGGGACACCTGTGGGAGTTAGCTTAAAATTCATATGTGCAACTCAGAAGTTCAGGGAATTTATGACTCATAAAGAAACTCTCAGTGGAAGGTAGGATCTGATGGGTAATTGCTTCCTCTTTACATCCCTTGAATCCTGAGATCCTTATCATAAATTTCCTCAGATAGTCCAAGTGGAATTGCACACTCAGTATTCACAGAAGCTGTCAATTTGAAAACATATCTTTATATAGGCTTTCTCTCCTTTACTGTTACACTTTCCCCATGTCTTAACCCACTCAATATGCTATAACAAAATATAATAGACTAGGTGGCTTATAAACAACAGACATTTATTTCTCACAGTTCTGGAGACTGGGAAGTCCAAGATTAAACCACCAGCAGATTGGTGTGTGGTTTGAGGGTCTGCTTCCTGGTTCAAAAACAGCCATCTTCTTGCTGTGTCCTCACGTGATGTAGGAGGTGAGGGAGCTCTCTTGGGTCTCTTCTATTAGGACACAAATCTCATTTATGAGGACTCTACCCCCATGACCTCATCAACTCCCAGAGGCCCTCCACATACCATGACATTGGGGATTGGGTTTCAACATAGGAATTTTGGAGGGACACATATATTCAGTCTATGGTACCCTGGTTCCACACTTCTGCTTCCTGGAAGCATTTGCTCAATAGACTATTTACATTAAAACCCCTTTGAGTTGTGTTTTAAAAGGAACCTATACTGTGAATATGACGTACATATGCACATTTTTCTATGAATAGATTCCTTAATTTTATTATCTCCACATGGCCATACATCTGCCACTTTACAAAGCATTGGAATTGATAAGATCTCTAGAGGTGTGGTGATAAAAGAAGACAAGAAAAATCTTACCGAAACACGTTTTAGGTAAGGACATAAAAAAAGGAGCCCACAGAGAAGAGAGAAGGCATGGTCATTGAATGAGAAGTAGTATTAGAAGGCTCCCATTCCACATCTTGGAAAGTTTGGGCATATGGATTTTCATATTTGGAATCATCACAAAATCAAACTTAAAAGTCATGGTAATTTGGAAACATGTATTGAAGTGACAGAAATAAATCACTTTAAAAAGTCATTACTTGGAAGCAAGCACAAGATGCTTTCTTTTACGTGCATTCCTTCAAGTTAGAAATACAAAGTAAATATTAAGACAGAGACATTTGGAAGTGGAGGGTTTTGTATAATGGATAATTTCAATAGGTCTGCGGTTACTTGGTCTTGGTAGTAAGTGCTTGGTTTAGGGTGAATTTCAGCTTTATTAAAACTTGTAATTCAACAATGATTCTGGGGAAGTATGGTTAGGAGCGGGGTGTAAATTCCATAAGCAGGGATTGTTGAATATTTCAGTTTTTTAGGATAATAGTTTCTCAAACCCTACTCATTAGATTATAAAAACAAAAAAAGAAACAACAACAAAAAAACCCCACTGGGTCTTCTGTGTTAATGGAGTGTTGTTTGTCTTGATTTTACCACCTGACTACAAATCACCTTCAAAGTAGCCTGTGTTCTCTGCCTGGCCCTTTCTGTGCTGCCCTAACTCTCTGGGCACCCTAGGAATAGAACACTTGTCACCAAAGGATATGATTATTTATTTTCATGTTTGTCTCTTTCATCTAAAATTTTATAACCACTAGAAAAGGTATTCCTCATGTTTCATAGAATGCCTAATAGGTAGTATTACTTTACAAATGTTGAATAAATGTAACCATTTTATAAGATAAATTATTTTTAGATTTTACATGCCATCAAGATTTGCACATACATATTTAAAGAGTTGATAAACCCACATAAGAAAACATGCCATTAGTGTCTATAGAATTAAATAAAATTACCCCATAAATGAATGCCCAGTATATTGATAAAGAGTAGGACTGTGAACCATGAATACAGATGATTATTCTAACAACTCACAAGAACACTAACAATTACAATGTCTGTAGAAAAGCAGAAAGTATTTGTACTTTTCTTTTACTAAGCCTATGTTTTACCTTTGAGAGCTCAGCAAATAGTCTTAAAATAAAAGCCCGTATTTTAAAGAAGAAAAACCTTGACTTATTAGGAGAGCCTTCAGAAACATTTCTTCATATATGTACATGGTAAATATTACACATTGGAGCCTGCATCTACCCTGTTATTGTTCTCTACCTGAGAGACAAACGATCTATTTGAACACAATGACCATCTGACCAAATGACGGAGATGGATGAACATAGAATCCAAAGCAGCACAACTCTGGTGGTAGTGATCTTTCCTGGAAAACATCTGCTACCAGCTGAGTGTGTTTACATTTTGGCAGCACTGGCAGATGTGCTCATAGACAGCCCATCTGTGTGGTGATGGAGGCTGGAGCGAAGGAAGCTGGGCTGGACAGACAGCAGAGACACAGCTTACTATAATAACACTGAGTTGTTCCAGAAAATGCAAATTAGCACCTGATAGCATGTTTTTTCCTTCCTGTGCTATTAATGTTTTAAAGCTAACTAATTTGTGTATTGCCCAGTATAAGCAATAAAGTTTAGGTTTGGGACTGCTCTTAGGAATGTAGTCATGGTATGATTACTATTTTAGAAAAGAGAGTAATTGTTACTGTAAAAATTAATGTAAAAAGTTTAGAGAATAAATATATGTTTAAAATATTTTCCTATTTGAAAATATTATTCAAAAAATATTTTGGCCTGTGGGAAAAGAAAACACTGGATAAAGTAAGCATCGACCTTTCTAACTGAAGCTTCTTATCTGTTCTCTTCTTTTGTGTTGTTTGCTGTATTCAGAAGTGTTATCCAAAATCTGTTCTGAAGAACATAATTTCATACTTAATGGAAGTTATATAGAAAATTATCCATGACTTTTTAAACAGTAGAAATATCTCTCTTTATCTCAAGACTTCTCTGATCTTTTTCTATGTTAATGTATTTTCTGAATCACCAAGGAAGAGATATACAGAGTTGTCATCCACTGAGCACATTTTTGTGGAGCATGTCCTGGACCAGTGTTCTCTTGTGTTCACTTGAGAAATTCCACTTTGGGGACTGAATCAGAAATCAGCAATCTGGAAGCAAAAATATTTTTAAAAGAGATATTTATGTTAGCATTAGATTCTTTCACATAATTTATTGATTGAGATTCCAGAAATTAAGTACCTAAGTGACGGAAATCTATCTTTTAAGAGTGGATTGAATAATACTTATAGTCTTCTATCTGAGTGTATTTATTTATTTATTTGTTTTGCTTTCATGAACTCATGCACGATGAAGCCAGTATATAGGGGAAATCATTAAACTGCTCCTTAATTTGGAGATTTGGTTACTTCCATTCTCAGGAAAAGAAGGAAACTAGTAAAAAAAAAATCAATATAAAATGGATGAACTTAGTCATCTGCAGAATTTAAACCTTAAGATATTTCTGTAAATATCATCTAATGCTAAATTGCTAATGGAGATGAAACACCCAGATTCAATTAAAATGTTTGTATAGAAGTCTCATAATTAGACTCTAAAATAACTGCAGTATGATAAATTTTGTGGTACATAAAGTCAGATTCTAACATAACAGTAATCCAGCTTGCATGAAAAAAATACAGGAAGAGTTTGGAGCAAGAATTATCAGTGTTTATGCAGCACCATCCAGGAGACACTCCCCTGGAAGGCACAGTTCTTCTTGTTATTAGAGATAATCATTTATTTTTCACTTATTAGACTGCCCCAAAGTCTATATTATATACCCTGCCTATAGACTTACCTCAACTTTTAATCTGTGCTCCATAAATAATGACTTATTTGCAAATGAAGTTTCCCAGGAAACTTCTTGACAGTTAAAAAGTATTGGCATCAAAGTCTGATCATTAAGAAGGTGGACGCTGAAGTCAGACAGACCACTTGGATTCAAATCCTTGTTTTCTCACTTCTGAGCTTTGTGACCTTCAGCAAATCACATAATCTCACATCTATAAAAATGGGATATTACAGCTCGTATCTCACAGGATCATGATGAGGTCTGATTATATCCCAAGAATACAAAGGGATTCCCCACTGTATATGGATTTTTGAAAGTAAAAGTTAATTATGCAAATGAAAATAAGATTGATATTCATCAACCATTGTTAATAGTTCATTGTTGGTCTCTAGCAAATGTTTCAAAATTACAAAAGGTTAAAAGTGACCTCATGAAAACAAAGTTAATAATTTCTGGAGACAATAGTGCAGTCTGAAAACATAGACTAGCCAGTTCTAGAAAGCCATGGAAGATTTAAATATGCGGTTTTCAGAATCATCCCCTGGAAGGTGAACTGCAAACAGCAGCAAGTGAGTGTAAGAGCAGTCAACATCACAAGTCACAGGGAAGCCATATGAATGTGCAATGTGTAAGGAGCCACTGGCTTCTTCAGCCACGAAGCTGGAGTGACCCACTGACAACAGTCAGTGGGAATACAAATTGGATATAAATGACTGTAACTTGTGTAACACTCCATTCCCTCAACCACAAACAGAATGCACTACACAGAAAACTGTCAAGGATCTCCTGATGTTCATGGGCTTTTGATATTGTTCATATTTCCAGGTATACACTTTAAATAAATGATTTGCCAAATTGCCAATGGCTGGGGCTGAGGGGGAGGGAAAACAGAAGCACTAGCTAAAGCTTGTTAAAGCTTTACACTACCTTATGTTGACATGTAAAGTGGAACAGAGGTCTTAGATATAAGAGATGAGAGAAAAATTGAAAAAAAATGGGGGTTTAATTTATTTTACAGTTTTACAAATGATAAAACAGTAACACCCAATTGCTATACATAAACAAAAGGGAAACAGTGTTGAACAGAATGAACTTGACAGAATAAACCTCATCTTTCAATTCCACAAATGATGTAAGAAATACTCAGTAGCAATTATCCTGTGCAGCAATACTATCTCTGTAAACTCTTTTTTCCCCCCCTGCTATATACATTTGAAACACTTGTGCTTTTGCCTACACAAAGAAACAGTATTTATTAAAAAGTGCTACTTAAATGGGGAGACACAGAGTCTGGAGCCACAATCTGAAAACTGCAATTCAAATACATTGCCAGCTTGAAGACTTTTTTTAAATTTTTTTTTTTTTAAAGATTTGGATACACTAGACCCTTATTGTAACTCTAGGTATGAACAATGTAGAATTCAGTTATAAATAGATCCCTTTAAAGCAGGTTAGCAACTGAAGGTTCAAAAGAACTTCTTTATTCTAAAGTGGTCTTATCTCCAGAGTGCTTCACAGTGCAGGCCCCGAAGACATTAGCATAACACAAATCTAGTGTGTGTATATTACAGACTAAGTGTGTATACACACAGACACACATATATAACATTGTATATATGCATCACACATGTCTATTTGTACTATGCAGATATATCTATAACACATATATAATAAAATATCTATTTCTAGGTGGGCTTTATTTGGATTTTCTTCCATCAAATAGGAACAATAACTCTCGCTCCATCTGTCAAATGTTGGTATATTGATGTCTGATGGGGAAACCCTCAAACTTGTAGAGGTAACAACTAACTATACATAACTCTTCCTACACCCCTTCCACAACTATATATACTCCAACAACAACCACATGAAAACAATTTTTTTATGAACCAAATACCACACTGTGTGCATTATGACTAACTGGCTCAATTAGAAATAAATTACTTTGTTCACCCTTTTCCTGTGTAGTAGCTTAATAACTAGTTGGTATGTACACTACCTATAGCATTATTTAAATAAATTGTTTCTGTAAGCATATACATAGAAATTCCCATTAGCAACTGATATATATTTCATATGATATACAATACACAAAGACATTTGAATGCCCAGCACCTTCTTTCAGACAGAAAAACTTCCACAGTCATTTCATCAGTCCTGTGGGCTGAATCATTAGATCTGCCCAGAGAAGTCTGTTACTGATTTATTATTTTTATTCCAGCAACTTAATTTTAAGTATAGAACAGGCTGGGTAATAATGATGAAAATGCTTCCATGGCCTCTTCATGTCAACAGCACAGTAACAACCATGTTCTCTAAAGGACAGGAATATTCACAATCAGCTGCCTGAGCATTGCCAGGTACAGGTTTAAATCATGAAAAGGAAATAAAATATTAAAGAAGTGAACGTATGATAGTCTCAAAAGAAAAAAGACCCCAGATATTTCAAGTATGTGTAATTTGATTTCATCATCATCCCTTTTGCCCTCTGATGGGTTAAATCTCAATTCTTTTTCTTATTCTTGCTGTTAGCCTTCAGTGATTTCCTTGCCCTATCCCCGCAAGAAGGCCACAGTGGATCGCGAAGGGGAAGGGGAGATGGAAACGTATACAACAGGGAATGAATTGGTCTTATACAGTTTGTCTTCTTTGAACACTAAATGCCTTTAATTGAATTCATTCTTGAGTATTGAAAGTTCCCTGAGATGAACAAAAGTAGTCTCAGTCGATACTGAAGCCCTTTTTATATGCTGAGCATTTTCAGAACTGGGCACTGTATTTAGAGAACACAAAGCATAGGGTAACAAAGCAATGTGAAGCTAAAAAGGCACTACTCAATGCATCTGTGAGATAAACAATGCACAGAACAGAGAATATCTGGGATGCTTTTGCTGTGGGCTTAAAATTGTTTAAACACATTTGTTGAAAATGCAGTAAAAATGGCAAGGTACCTTGCTGCTGCTTTTTAAGACATACTTTTAATGAGTTCTGACATGTATTTTATCTACAAGAATTTACTTGTGACTTCAAAATTTTTATTGAATTCAAATTAAAGGCTACTCAAACAACTTGTCTGCAAATAGTCCAAGTTAAGTAATTACCTACTTTTGATTCATTGGGTAAATCAGACTTTTCAACTTTACATTCAAAATATGTATCTAGTACTTTAAAAACTTCCAAGAGGTAAGAGGTTCAATGATAAAAGTACATCATATTCTATCCATTTTAAGCTATGTGTCTTTATGGATTCTATTTTATGGATTCTATTTTGTTTTCTTAGAGACACAAATTCTCAGCAAATATAATCTTCTGTATCTCAAGGTTCTATAATATTTTTAAAAAGAATACCACATATTATTAATATATTGAGAACTGTAGTACTGTGAATATCTTTTTTCTTGATAACATATATATACATATTCTGTATGCTATTCATTCTTTTTCAGACGGTCTTCCCTAAGAAACAAAACATACATATTCCTCATGCTATTTCTTCTTTTTTCAGGCTGCCTTCCCTAAGAAACAAGAAGTAATCTATGTTGTTTCAGATCAAGAGTAGAAATGGGAACGCAGTATTTCTGCTTTCTAAAGAAACAATTTACCATCAGAATTACCTACCAGCATAGTAATTACCAGAAATTGGCCTATTGGTCAATTCTGTTATGTGTTAAAATGTTTAAAAATCACTTTATAAACAATTTCATGTGTTTCTCTGAAAACACATTAATGTGATAATGTGAATAAATTTAACTATAGAAAAAATATTGGTCAATTTAATTAATCTGAAGTGCAAAATACTGATGTACAGTTTCATTGTTAAACCTCTTAAAATTAATCATCTCCGTGATGAAAACAATACTCTATTAATCATATTATTTCTGCACTAAGAAAATTTAACAATAATCTAGAGAGCATGCCAATCTTTCCATCTGAATAACAAGGGGGATATCAAAGAAAAGTCGCATTTCAGCCCCATCAAACATTTATTCTAATGGGCAAAATGCTTCCAAAAAATCATTATGAAGTGTAAAAGCTGTGGAAACTTCCTTCAAATAAAAATAAAGTTTGAATTTGGAAAATTTAAAATACCTAGAGACAACTTTCTCTTTAGTAGCATAATAATATATTAATATGTTATTTTCATGAAAGGAAAATGGTTTGTTTTGTAGATACATCAGTATAATCTTTGGTACCAAAAGAACATTTTTTTTCCTGCTAATTTTACCATCTCAAATGACAGAGTTTATCTTTCCTTTAGAATGGCTCAAAATTACTGAGTGATACAGGTTATCTGGTACCTTCTACACCGTTGGGAAAAAACCTGGAGGTTTAGAGCTGTGCAAAATAAAACTTTTTTTTACAAAGTCATTGTGTGATAACCCTTTAAAAATATAAGAACTTTAAAAATGATCACTTGAGGGTTATTTATCTCATTCATTTTTATCTCAGAAGGATTTTTGAAGCACCCCAATACCCAAACCAAAAGAGATTCCAGAAGGCAAACGGAACAGAAACAAAAACATAAAGTTCATGATCGGACTCAGAATCCTGACTGAAGGCATTTACTTGAGTTATTTAATCTTATGGATTTCACTGCTCAAACTGTTTCCATCTTGATTTCTGCTGACAGGATGGTTCAGTTTCCCCAAAGGCTGAGTTGTGTTCCTGGATTCCTCTTCTCATGTGCTTGGCATTGCAGTGGCAGCCCAACAGTGATGAACATTTTTGCTTCATTAACTAATGACAAGTGCATTGTTGGATCTTGTAAACACTACTGATTATACATTCAAACTGTGTTCTTAGTGGAAGTGGCACTTACTAGGACCCTTGAAGTCAAAATACTTAATTTTCAGAGCACTTTGCAGGTATTTCATCAGTTGGTAGTGCATTTCTCATGAACGTCCTTTATCACCTTTCAGATAAGTGGTGGATGCTGAAACCCAGTCTTGTTTTGGATCCTGTTTTCAAATCTTAGGAAGCATCTTCAGAATAGAAGTGCATATTCAGTCTGTTTGTATGTTTCAGATGTGCTTTATTGCTTTATGCACTTTCCTGTTGTCAGTTTCAGAGCTCCTCTATTATGTAGCACATTTAATGTTTTGAATTCTAATGGCATTCTATGAGGGCTTGCATTGGAAAAGTACCTGTATTTTAAGTCATCATAGTAATGATATTTGACAGCTTTTCCATTCAGATCCTTAGGGAATGGCCAGAATCCGTACAGGTGAATTTCATCACAGAATCTCGTGGCTAGGGTATACATGAGCAGACCTGTGCTGGGTCTTTTGATGGGAACTTTGTTTGTCAGCCAGTAACTGGGGAAAAAAACATACACACAAGAGAAGAATTTAGAGAAACGTTCAACATACCCTATAGCGAGTACACTGTGTATAATCAAAGTAAATGAAGTTTGAAAAGTAACTGTATGAATGACATTCAAAAGACTGCTGAAGAAATAATATATTTCTTAAGCATTTAGAAAGTTGAATGCATTTATTTTATCTTTCTTATCCTTTATTTTCTTGCTTATGTTGAGGTCATATGAATAGCCAAGGGACCTGGAATGTGGGTAAATATTACTGTGGAATCTTGTATTCAAAAAGAACTAGAACAAAACATTTGTATAACCTACAGAGTAGAATCTTCTCAGAAAGGGTTAAATATGACTGCAAAAGGCACAGTAATTGGGCAGCGATTAAGTAATTTTCCTAGAAAAAGAAGATTTGAAACTATGCCTATAGGTTTTCAAAATCTTTAATTTTTCAATTAAAAATCCAAACAAGGGCTTCCCTGGTGGCGCAGTGGTTGAGAGTCCGCCTGCTGATGCAGGGGGCGCGGGTTCGTGCCCCGGTCCGGGAAGATCCCACATGCCACGGAGCAGCTGGGCCCGTGAGCCATGGCCGCTGAGCCTACGCGTCCGGAGCCTGTGCTCCGCAATGGGAGAGGCCACAGCAGTGAGAGGCCCGCGTACCGCAAAAAAAAAAAAAAAAAAAAAAAAAAAAATTGTTGTTTCTAGATAAAAATCCAAACAAATAAATGCTTTGCCTGTATTATACTAACTGACTTATTCAACTCCAATTTCTAAGTCACATTTTACAAAAGCTAATTAAGAATATTGCCTCAACCCACAGAACAACATAACACAAATAACAAATATTTGTAAATAGTTCACCACTTATGCCATTTAAAATTTTGTTAGATAAGCAAACCTATTTCAGTGCTGATAAGTATTTTATACTATTCGTTAAAAAAGGCAATAGGGGCCTCCCTGGTGGCGCAGTGGTTGAGAGTCCGCCTGCAGATGCAGGGGATACGGGTTCGTGTCCCGGTCTGGGAGGATCCCATATGCCGCGGAGCGGCTGGGCCCGTGAGCCATGGCTGCTGAGCCTGTGCATCCAGAGCCTGTGCTCTGCAACGGGAGAGGCCGCAACAGTGAGAGGCCCGCATACCGCAAAAAAAAAAAAAAAAGGCAATAGGGCTTCCCTGGTGGTGCAGTGGTTGAGAGTCCGCCTGCCGATGCAGGGGATGCGGGTTCGTGCCCTGGTCCAGGAAGGTCCCACATGCTGCGGAGCGGCTGGGCCAGTGAGCCGTGGCCGCTGGGCCTGCGCGTCTGGAGCCTGTGCTCCGCAACGGGAGGGGCCGCAACAGTGAGAGGCCCGCGTACCACAAAAAAAAAAAAAAAAAAAAAAAGGCAATAAAATACTCCAAAATGTTTGATCCACCACTGTTGCCAGACTTTCTTCACCTGCACACTCACAAGTTAATCATTACCTCTGGCAGGGAAGGAGGTGCCAATACTTCTTGGCACATTCATTATCTTATGTGGAATCAGCTAAAAGTTAAGAAAGAGCGTGGATTTTCTCTGACATTCAAAGTTGTATAGTTATAAATAAAGTTAATAAATTGTTTGGGTTTTTTATTTTTCTTTTTATTATCTCCTATTCAGGGAAATATATACCTGGTGATCCAAATATGAGGGGAAGATTGTTCAATTCTGGCCGTTGCTGTGCTTAAATATTTGCCTCTGATTTTACATAATATTATTTTCTTTTTCTTTAAAAAAATAATTTATGAAGCTTTCCAGGCTGGATCAAATATATGTAGACTACTGAATATGAAAAAAGCCCAATTTTGTTTTATTTCATTTGGTTAAAGAAATATTGGTTAAAGAAATATTCAAACCTCACTACAAACATCCAAAAAAAGGGAAAAACATACTTAACCATTATTATTCCTGTTTTTTTTTTTCCTTCTTTTTCACCCTTCCTTTGAACCAGGTTTGACCTTTCACATTTTTAATTTTTCCTGTTGGGTGAAGGCCATGTGCTGAATGTTGTGAGCAGTGTGAAATGCATTACGAGCCTTTTGTTATCACAAGTGTTTTGAGAAAGCATATTCTCAGTAAAGAGGATTCATAAGGAATTGTTAGAGAAGAACATCTAAGAATTTTCTCATAACCCAAAGGTATGAGCAAAAGCCATAGTACGTATATTGTTTACATCTTGAAGAAATCACAGACATAGATTTCATGCAAGGAGAATAGTAAAACCACAGTCTGAAAGCTTTGAAGAAACTTTGAAACAGCCTGAAGCTCTCTCAGCTCTGAGAAAGCAGGTGTTCTTAACATGAAATGGTTATTATAGGAAAGTTTGGTGAGCATGATTTGTGTGTGGTTACAAATGCCAGCTGAGGCAGTTGGTTAGATTAAAAAAGTGCATTTAGGGCCTCCCTGGTGGCGCAAGTGGTTGAGAGTCCGCCTGCCGATGCAGGGGATACGGGTTCGTGCCCCGGTCTGGGAGGATCCCATATGCCGTGGAGCGGCTGGGCCCGTGAGCCATGGCCGCTGAGCCTGCGCGTCCGGAGCCTGCGCGTCCGGAGCCTGTGCTCCGCAACGGGGGAGGCCGCGGCGGTGAGAGGCCCGCATACCGCAAAAAAAAAAAAAAAAAAAAAAGTGCATTTATTTATAAATTTTTAAAGTGACTGAAGCAAATCCATACTCAGTGAAAAAAATGATTATTTCCATCAGGGAATGTCAATTATTGGAAATAGTTTGGTAGTATGAAGGTCATGCTGAATTATCTTATTTCTAAAGCGGGGAAAAATAGCTAGGAGAATATAATGTAATGCTATATCATTTGTATAGTACTCCAAGGTCACATTATATGTAATTACAAGATCACATTATAAATAAGCTTTGTGATGTTTGGCTTATAACAGTTTGAATAATTTCAAAGAAAAATAAACTACTGATTTGTCAGGACGTTTTTGGAGAAACAATGCAAAACAAATGGCTCTTATTGATTTCTAAAAAGAAATCAGAGGGAAATAGGCCTTAACAAATGGCATCAATATTTAACAGATAAATTGAAATAAAACCTTAAAGCAGGTCAAGAACTACCGTCATAAGTAGTAACTTTCTGTGAAATTAAAAAAAACATAAGGAGAGAGGAGCTTCAAGATGGCGGAAGAGTAAGACGCAGAGATCACCTTCCTCTCCACAGATACATCAAAAATACATCTACATGTGGAACAACTCCTACAGAACACCTACTGAACGCTGGCAGAAGACCTCAGACCTCCCAAAAAGGCAAGAAACTCCCCACGTACCTGGGTAGGGCAAAAGAAAAAAGAAAAAACAGAGACAAAAGAATAGGGAAGGGACCCGTACCAGTGGGAGGGAGCTGTGAAGGAGGAAAGGTTTCCACACACTAGAAGCCCCTTCATGGGCTGAGACAGCGGGGAGACGAGGGGGGTAAGATTTGGAGCCACGGAGGCGAGCGCAGCAGCAGGGGTGCGGAGGGCAAAGCGGAGAGATTCCCGCACAGAGGATCGGTGCCAACCGGCACTCACCAGCCCGAGAGGCTTGTCGGCTCACCCGCCGGGGTGGGCAGGGTTGGGAGCTGAGGGTCCAGCTTCAGAGGTCTGATTGCAGGGAGAGGACTGGGGTTGGCGGCATGAACACAGCCTGAAGGGGTTAGTGCGCCACAGATAGCCGGGAGGGAGTCTGGGAAAGGTCTGGAACTGCCGAAGAGGCAAGAGACTTTTTCTTGGTGCGTGAGGAGAGGGGATTAAGAGTGCAGCTTGAAGGAGTTCCAGAGACGGGTGCGAGCCATGGCTGTCAGCACGGACCCCAGAAATGGGCATGAGTCGCTAAGGCTGCTGCTGCTGCCACCAAGAAGACTGTGTGCGAGCGCAGGTCACTCTCCACACCTCCCTTCCGGGGAGACTGTGCAGCCCGCCACTGCCAGGGTCCCGTGATCCAGGGACAACTTCCCCGGGAGAATACAGGGCGCGCCTCAGGCTGGTGCAACATCATGCCAGCCTCTGCCACCGCAGGCTCACCCCCCATCCATACCCCTCCATTCCCCCGGCCTGAGTGAGCCAGAGCCCCTGAATCTGCTCCTTTAACACCGTCCTGTCTGAGAGAAGAACTGACACCCTCAGGCGGCCTACACACAGAGGCAGGGCCAAATCCAAATCCGGGGTTCACCCCAGGAGTTGTGTGAACAAAGAAGAGAAAGGGAAATTTCTCTCAGCAGCCTCGGGAGCAGAGGATTAAATATCCACTATCAACTTGATGTACCCTGCATCTGTGGAATACCTGAATAGACAATGAATCATCCCAAACTGAGGAGGTGGACTTTGGGAGCAAAGATATATATATATATTTTTTTCCCTTTTTCTCTTTTTGTGAGTGTGTATGTGTATGCTACTGTGTGTGATTTTGTCTTTATAGCTTTACTTTTACCATTTGACCTAGGGTTCTGTCTGTCCGTTTTTTTGTTTAACTTTTAAAAACTTTTTATTAATAATTATTTTTTAGTTTAATGACTTTATTTTATTTTACTTTATTTTATTTTATTTTATCTTCTTTCTTTCTTTCTTTCTTTGTATTTTTTCTCCCTTTTAATCTGAGCCATGTGGATGAAAGGCTCTTGGTGCTCCAGCTAGGCACCAGGGCTGTGCCTCTGAGGTGGGAGAGCCAACTTCAGGACACTGGTCCACAAGAGACCTCCCAGCTCCACGTAACATCAATGGCAAAAATCTCCCAGATATCTCCATCTCAATGCCAAGACCGAGCTTCACTCAACGACCAACAAGCTACAGTGCTGGACACCCTATGCCAAACAAAAACAAAATTTAGCACCACCACTCAGCTTTACAACAAATGCTAAAGGAACTTTTCTAGGCAAGAAACACAAGAGAAGGAAAAGACCTACAAAAACAAACCCAAAACAATTAAGAAAATGGTAATAGGAACATACATATCAATAATTACCTTAATATAAATGGATTAAATGCTCAAACCAAAAGACATAGACTGGCTGAATGGATACAAAAACAAGACCCGTATATATGCCGTCTACAGGAGACCCACTTCAGACCTAGGGAAACATACAGACTGAAAATGAGGGGGTGGAAAAAGATATTCCATGCAAACGGAAATCAAAAGAAAGCTGGAGTAGCAATTCTCATATCAGACAAAATAGACTTTAAAATAAAGACTATTACAAGAGACAAAGAAGGACACTAAATAATGATCAAGGGATTGATCCAAGAAGAAAATATAACAATTGTAAATATTTATGCACCCAACATAGAAGCACATCAATACATAAGGCAAATACGAACAGCCATAAAAGGGGAGATTGACAGTAACATAATCATAGTAGGGGACTTGAACACTCCACTTTCACCAATGGACAGATCATCCAATATGAAAATAAATAAGGAAACACAAGCTTTAAATGATACATTAAACAAGATGAACTTAATTGATATTTATAGGACATTCCATCCAAAAACAACAGAATACACATTCTTCTCAAGTGCTCATGGAACATCCTCCAGGATAGATCATATCTTGGGTCACAAATCAAGCCTTGGTAAATTTAAGAAAATTGAAATTGTATCAAGTATCTTTTCTGACCACAATGCTATGAGACTAGATATCAATTACAGGAAAAGAGCTGTAAAAAATACAAACACATGGAGGCTAAAAAATACACTACTTAATAACCAAGAGATCACTGAAGAAATCAAAGAGGAAATTAAAAAATACCTAGAAACAAATGAGAATGAAAACACAACGACCCAAAACCTTTGGGATGCAGCAAAAGCAGTTCTAAGAGGGAAGTTTATAGCAATACAATCCTATCTTAAGAAACAGTAAACATCTCAAATAAACAACCTAACCTTACACCTAAAGCAATTAGAGAAAGAAGAACAAAAAACCCCCAAAGTTAGCAGAAGGAAAGAAATCATAAAGATCAGATCAGAAATAAATGAAAAAGAAATAAAGGGAACAATAGCAAAGATCAATAAAACTAAAATCTGGTTCTGTGAGAAGATAAACAAAATTGATAAACCATTAGCCAGACTCATCAAGAAAAAAAGGGAGAAGACTCAAATCAATAGAATTAGAAATGAAGAAGGAGGAGTAACAACTGACGCTGCAGAAATACAAAGGATCATGAGAGATTACTACAGGTAACTCTATGCCCATAAAATGGAAAACCTGGAAGAAATGGACAAATTCTTAGAAATGCACAACCTTCCCAGATTGAACCAGGGATAGAAAATATGAATAGACCAATCACAAGCACTGAAATTGAAACTGTGATTAAAAATCTTGCAACAAACAAAAGCCCAGGACCAGATGGATTCACAGGAGAATTCTATCAAATATTTCGAGAAGAGCTAACACCTATCCTTCTCAAACTCTTCCAAAATATAGCAGAGGGAGGAACACTGCCAAACTCATTCTATGAGGCCACGATCATCCTGATACCAAAACCCAACAAAGATGTCACAAAGAAAGAAAACTACAGGCCAATATCGCTGATGAACATAGATGCAAAAATCCTCAACAAAATACTAGCAAACAGGGCTTCCCTGGTGGCGCAGTGGTTGAGAGTCAGCCTGCCGATGCAGGGGACACGGGTTCGTGCCCCGGTCTAGGAAGATCCCACATGCCGCAGAGCGGCTGGGCCCGTGAGCCATGGCTGCTGAGCTTGCATGTCCAGAGCTTGTGCTCCGCAGCGGGAGAGGCCACAACAGTGAGAGGCCCGTGTACCGCAAAAAAAAAAAAAAAAAAAAAAAATACTAGCAAACAGAATCCAACAGCACATTAAAAAGATCATACACCATGATCAAGTGGGGTTTATTCCAGGAATGCAAGGATTCTTCAATATATGCAAATCAATCCATGTGATACACCATATTAACAAATTGAAGGAGAAAAAACATATGATCATCTCAATAGATGCAGAAAAAGCTTTCAAAAAATTCAACACCCATTTATGATAAAAACGTTCCAGAAAGCAGGCATAGAGGGAACTTTCCTCAACATAATAAAGGCCACATATGACAAACCCACAGCCAACATTGTCCTCAATGGTAAAAAACTAAAACCATTTCCCCTAAGATCAGGAACAAGACAAGGTTGCCCACTCTCACAAATATTATTCAACAAAGTTTTGGAAGTTTTAGCCACATCAATCATAGAAGAAAAAGAAATCCAAATCGGAAAAGAAGAAGTAAAGCTGTCACTGTTTGCGGATGACATGATACTATACATAGAGAATCCTAAAGATGTTACCAGAAAACTACTAGAGCTAATCAATGAATTTGGTAAAGTAGCAGGAAACAAAATTAATGCACAGAAATCTCTAGCACTCCTATAGGCTAATGATGAAAAATCTGAAAGTGAGATTAAGGAAACACTCCCATTTACCACTGCAACAAAAAGAATAAAATATCTAGGAATAAACTTACCTAAGGAGACAAAAGACCTTTATGCAGAAAATTATAAGACACTGATGAAAGAAATTAAAGATGATACAAATAGAAGGAGAAATATACCACATTCTTGGATTGGAAGAATCAACATTGTGATGACTCTACTACCCAAAGCAATCTACAGATTCAGTGCAATCTCTATCAAACTATCACTGGCATTTTTCACAGAACCAGAACAAAAAATTTCATAATTCGTATGGAAACACAAAAGACCCCGAATAGCCAAAGCAATGCTGAGAACGAAAAATGGAGCTGGAGGAATCAGGCTCCCTGACTTGACTATACTACAAAGCTACAGTAATCAAGACAGTATGGTACTGGCACAAAAACAGAAATATAGATGAATAGAACAGGATAGAAATCCCAGAGATAAACCCACTCACATATGGTCACCTTATCTTTGATAGAGGAGGCAAGAATATAGAGTAGGGGAAAGACAGCCTCTTCAATAAGTGGTGCTGGGAAAACTGGACAGGTACATGTAAAAGTATGAAATTAGAACACTCCCTAACACCATACACAAAAATAAACTCAAAATGGATTAAAGACCTAAATGTAAGGTCATACACTATCAAACTCTTAGAGGAAATCATAAGCAGAACACTCAATGACATAAATCACAGCAAGATCATTTTTGACCCACCTCCTAGTGAAATGGAAATAAAAACAAAAATAAACAAATGGGACATAATGAAACTTCAAAGCTTTTGCACAGCAAAGGAAACCATAAACAAGACCAAAAGACAACCCTCAGAATGGGAGAAAATATTTGCAAATGAAGCAATTGACAAAGGATTAATCTCCAAAATTTATAAGCAGCTCATGCAGCTCAATATCAAAAAACAAACAACCTAATCCAAAAATGGGCAGAAGACCTAAATAGACATTTCTTCAAAGAAGATATACAGATTGCCAACAAACACATGAAAGGATGTTCAACATCATTAATCATTAGAGAAATGCAAATCAAAACTACAATGAGATATCATCTCACACCATTCAGAATGGCCATCATCAAAAAATCTACAAACAATAAATGCTGGAGAGGGTGTGGAGAAAAGGGAACTCTCTTGCACTGTTGGTGGGAATGTAAATTGATATAGCCACTATGGAGAACAGTATGGAGGTTCCTTAAAAAACTACACATAGAACTACCATACGACCCAGCAATCCCACTACTGGGCATATACCCTGAGAAAACCATAATTCAAAAAGAGTCATGTACCAAAATGTTCATTGCAGCTCTATTTACAATAGCCTGGACATGGAAGCAGCCTAAGTGTCCATCGACAGATGAATCGATAAGGAAGATATGGCACATATATACAATGGAATATTACTCAGCCATAAAAAGAAATAAAATTGAGTTATTTGTAGTGAGGTGGATGGACCTAGATTCTGTCATACAGAGTGAAGTAAGTCAGAAAGAGAAAAAAAAATACTGTATGCTAACACATATATATGGAATCTAAAAAAAAAAAAGTTCATGAAGAACCTAGGGGCAAGACGGGAATAAAGACAATGACCTACTAGAGAATGGATCTGAGGATATGGGGAGGGGGAAGGGTAAGCTCTGACAAAGTGAGAGAGTGGCATGGACATATATACACTACCAAACGTAAAATAGATATCTAGTGGGAAGCAGCTGCATAGCACAGGCAGATCAGCTCGGTGCTTTGTGACCACCTAAATAGGTGGGATAGGGACGGTGGGAGGGAGGGTGGCGTAAGAGGGAGGAGATATGGGAACATATGTATATGTATAACTGATTCACTTTGTTATAAAGCAGAAACTAACACACCATTGTAAAGCAACTATACTCCAATAAAGATGTTAAAAAAAATTTTTTTTTAAATACAGAAACCCCCCCCAAAAAAAAAACCATAAGGAGGTAATCCAAATGCCATCAGTAAGAGTCTGCTATGTGCTTATATAACTTTAATGTCATGCTTGAAATAGTTTAGGCCAACTTAAACTATCAAGATTCAGTATTTCCCTAGGAACATAGTACAATTTTAAAGTATCTGAGAGTGTCCAGTTGTATACAAGCTGACATTTAAATACTATAAATTTCTTGTGAAGGGTTCATCAAAAATAGACTATTAAATTTTTAACCCTAATTAGGAAAAAAAGATGGAAAACAATGCACTGATAAAATAATGAACTATTCATACTCTAATTCAGTACAAGCTGTTCTAATTTTTATTTCAAGTTCATATCTGTTACAGTTTAAAATTTAGCAATGTTTTCAATTTAGCAAATAATCTAGTTTCCATTGTATGAATTTCTTTTTATAGAAATCGATGTTTTTTGTTTTTTTGTTTTTTTTTTTTTTTTTTGCGGTATGCGGGCCTCTCACTGCTGTGGCCTCTCCCGTTGCGGAGCATAGGCTCCGGACGTGCAGGCTCAGCGGCCATGGCTCACGGGCCCAGCCGCTCCGCGGCACATGGGATCCTCCCAGACCGGGGCACGAACCCGTATCCCCTGCATCGGCAGGCGGACTCTCAACCACTTGCGCCACCAGGGAGGCCCTAGAAATCGATGTTTTAAAATTATAAAATCCATGCAGGCTCCCTGTAGAAGATTTGAAGCAAAAGGAAATGAATGAGGAAGAAAACTATTACCCCAAATCCAACCACATAGAGATAATTACTGCCACAATGTGCTGCATCCTTTTGTTTTCCTAGCTGTTTTGGATCTTAATATATATTACAATCATTCACAGACATACATAGAATATTTTTCATCAGCTAGGCTCAGTTTTACTTCAGATATTATTAATTCCCTCTCTCCCTCCCTTCCTTTCTGCTTTAATACTCTAATAGTCTGTCTTGTTGTATGAAGCAAACTCACCCTGGATTTGCTATATAAGTTTTTGAACATTTCTTTTTATAGATGCAATACTCTCCCTAGGTCTCTCTGCTTCCCAACAAGGTGTCTTATCTACTCTTCCTCCAGCATATCAGTCCCATTTCTTATTTCAAACAAACTCAACTTGGAATACCTTTACTCACCAAATCGGTGAGCTATAGAAGGCCATATATATGGTCACAAGATGTGGGTGTGAATCTGTAATATAATGCTCATGAGTCATTGGGAAAACTACTTCACTTCCTTGGAACTTGGTTAATAATATTTAACATACAAGATTGTTATGATAAAGTAAAAGAGATTGTAAGTATGTAAGACCATAGCATAAAGCTTGACACGTAGTAACAGTAGTTGAACTTCAACATACCCCACACAACCCATTCTTCAATCCCACTCACACATCCTACTTCTCTCCTGGCACCGTCTATAACTACATACTGGTTGGACAACTGTGGTCATGT
The DNA here is from genome assembly GCF_025265405.1 of Mesoplodon densirostris. Taxonomy (NCBI): domain Eukaryota; kingdom Metazoa; phylum Chordata; class Mammalia; order Artiodactyla; family Ziphiidae; genus Mesoplodon; species Mesoplodon densirostris. The sequence continues at coordinate 83,409,314 of NC_082663.1, forward strand.
CATTTCACCTCAGTGGTCTGTTTCCTTAGGTGAGAAACAGAACCATCTGACTGTATGGCTTTGGGGCTTCCTCTATCTATAAGATTCTATTGCTGTTTCAAATCTCTCCATGAAACTGCACGCTCCCTGAAGCTGTATGAAACTCTCTTGCTACTGCTCCATTTCCTCCTCCCCATTCTGTTCCCTTTACCTTCTTTCAGTTTTTAATATATTGTAAAGCAAAGGTACTTGGTGACAAATTGATATTATAATGGGTAATCACAGGCAGGCATACAAAATGGAGTTGGGAGGCTATTGAGAATCTGGTCTCAGACACATCTCTGTACCACTGAAAACCTGAACTGTCTTTGAACTGTACCAGGCCCAAGCACACCACCAGCCGTATTCAGAACAACACCTGCCAGCTGCAGCCTTAGGGTCTCAAGGTCTCTCCCTGTAACTATGCAACCATTTCGGATTCCAACCAATCTCTTTACTTAACAAACACCCTTACTTCTTCCCAGCTCCAATTATAATTACTGATAAACAACTCATGTAACTAACTGCAATCTTGCGTTTTTTGCCTTTATAAGCCTCCCCTATTGTATAGCCCTGTGGAACACAATTCAAGTGCTTCTTGAATGTATGTCTCCTGGGCCACAATCCTAACAAACCCCAAATAAACACCTTTTTATTTCAAACAGGTCTCCATTTCTAAAATTTTGCTTAACATACTTAATAGGTGCTTTTTAATTTTAAAGCCTGCAATATGTTCAATTTTATCTCATAATAAATTAAATAATCACCTTATGAGCCAAAATAAATGATTATTTCAAGAAACCCATGTTTTAGAAATAAAAGCAAGAAATGTTATATTCAAAAGTAGTAATTAATATACTGATGACAGCTCACACTCAACACATTGGCAAACAAGGAATATTAATTTGTATTTATGTTTAAACAGAGAAGCCAAAATGTTTAGAAGTAATATAATAGTTTTTCCTCTTAAAACATTATTATTCTTCTTAAAATCAACCATGAAAATGTCTAGAAGAATTTGAATACAGAGTATGAAATCCCACTGTGCCAAGAGTTTTCATTTAGTATTTATACTATATGAAAAGTTTCCATTCATGAGTCCAGAAATTCTGTTCTCTGGGATGGGAGATGGAGCACACAGCATTTTGTGCCTGTGCATTCTTACTTCCAAGGGAGTCTTCTCTATTTCTCCTCCCATATTTATCTTCCCACAACTGAGCTTTGTGCTTGGCTCCAGAGGAAGAGTCTGTTAAAGGTAAATAACATGGCTTCTGGTTGTAAAATAGCTACAGAAATTTGAGATATTATAAAAGAATTAGCTTTCTATAATACATCTTTGCAGAAGATGTTTGCATCTTCCCAATTCTACACTCCACCCCCCAAAACTAATTCTTTTATAATATCTGAATATTATATATGAGTATTATATTCTGGGATTTTGTCTTCCACATTTGTCAATATGTTGGTTCACTGTTAGGAAGAGAATGTGTGTACAGGTTATAAAATGTAAAACTTAAAAGCAATCATCCCTGGAATGGAATGGAATATCTCTGCTGTTTTATTTTCAACTGTTCAAATCGTCCTTTCATTGTATTCCCAGTCTGTGGTATACTACAAAACATGAATTCATTTTAAAAATTTTTAAATTTTAAAATTTAAAAAAATTTTTAAATTGCATAAAACTTACTTTTAAAAAAAAACTGTTGTGGTAACATTCATGACACCTTTTAAGATTATGAGATGGCTTATCTTGTCACAAAACTAGGGTTGGTGATAATTTCTTTAAAAAAAAAAAGAACTTCCAGCACTGTATTCACTGAGAATAATTCAGTCCACCATGAGTTATTCTATTACTCCAGAGAAGCAAAAAGTGATAGATCTTACATCCAATTCTTGTGTGAGGAAACAAAAGGACAGAATAGCATATTTAATGTGATTTGGCAAGCTAGGAGTAAACCCAGGAGTAAAAACATAAGTAATTTATTAAATGGTAGTGTTAAGAACTCTACGCATGTAGTTTTTTTCATTTAATCCTCACCACAAACCTCTGAATAGATGTTATTTCACAGATGAGGACACCAAGGCCTGGGGAGGCTAAATAAACAGATTAAGGTCATGGAATTTGTAGATGATGGGACCAGGATTTAAGCCCGCATCTATCTGGTTATGATTATTTCAGTTTTAACTAAAAAAGAATTGGATTCCTTAGCTTCTACAGAGCATTCAGCTAGGAATAGCAAGTCCTCAGGACTATTTGCAACACAGAGTTCACATGGGGAAAAAATAAACATCTGTATTGTGTTCGGTGATTAACAGTCTAGTGTCAATAATGATGTGTTTTATGCACAGAGCTTTCTCGGTTTTCTTTGTTTTTTTCAAAGGTAAATAAGAGCTGACCAGTATAAAGGACCTACTTTTCCCATGAACACTCTCAAAAGTGTTTGAAGTCAGAAGATGATTTTGTAGTTTCAACATGTAACTTAACCACATTGCAAATGCCAAAGGCAATGATATTGAATCAAAGGGTAGGGATTTCCATGCAGATTTGAATAAGGCTTCTTAAAGTATTTTGAAGTGTCATTAAAATGAAAGCAGGAATTTGTAACCTCAAAAGGTCAAATCTATCAATATTTTTTTCTGTGTGTCCTTTATATGCAGAGCTCTGTATGAAGTAGGTGACAAAAAGAAGACAGGAAATTCTTTCTGCTGAAGCCCTTCGTAGTCTACATACAGAAAATGTTTTATCCACCTTCATAAGCCTAATTTATCAGAGGCATAGAGGACTCACGGCATGGGAAAAGGAACAGAGATACTACTTTAGGCCTAAAAATCTCTACATTCTATTTGGTACCTACTTATGTTACTTGATGTCTACTATAGGAATCAGGCTTTGACCTTAACTCTGAATTCACCTTTCTTTTTTTTTCTTTTTTTTTTTTTTTGCGGTACGCGGGCCTTTCACTGTTGTGGCCTCTCCCGTTGAGGAGCACAGGCTCCGGACGCGCAGGCTCAGCGGCCATGGCTCACGGGCCTAGCCGCTCCGCGGCATGTGGGATCTTCCCGGACCGGGGCACGAACCAGTGTCCCCTGCATCGGCAGGCGGACTCTCAACCACTGAGCCACCAGGGAAGCCCCTTTGGGGACTTCTTGAAGATAATGCTTAAAAACTTGAACTGGCACATGAAAGCTATGGCAAAAAAACAGACATAATGCCATAGGCTTTAATGAGTTTCTCTTTTAACCCAATTGAATTCTGAAAGACAACTGAAATGTATAATCTAAACTGCCAGAATGAAGAAGTGGTGATGTCCAGATATTGGCAACATAGAAGGGGGATGGGTCTTTTGAAGCATGATGAAGGAATTAAATGAGGTTAATGCTAAAGAGCTTTGTGAACGATCCTTTTTATGAGATTGGGTTACTTTTTGAAAATAAAAAAATATGGAAACCTTACATTTTTCCTATTAAAATTAAAAGGAAGCAGTGAAATCATTTATCATAAGACATGGAGTCTTACAAGAAAAGAAAGAGGAATTAAGAGCAAGTAGAGTAGGTAATCCTAATGCTTATCAAGAATGGCTTAGATATTGGCAGATGAAAATATTAGCAGTATTTTATCTATGTAACTTTTCCTTTTACATAAACATTTATTCTAAGGAGGCACTTAGAGATTATACTTCCACACTCCCCAGCCAACATAAGGGCAGTTTCTCAATAGAAGTCCATTTTACTATAATAACAAAATGTAAACGACCCTTCTAATGGCCTGATGATCTTATTTTAGCTTCATCTGGACTATTTACAAATGGATATGCCCAGTTTACATCAATAAGTCAGGTTACATTAACCTTCCAGATAGGAGTTGTGCTAAAATCTAGTTCAAGAGGAGTAAGGACCAGCAAATGCGATCTATAATCCATTCACTAATAATGTGATCTATAATCCACTCAATAATGAAAAATGCTTGCTAGCAAAGTGTACAAACTAAACATCAGCCAAAGATCAGAGTTCTCCTGAAAGCCCATGAAGAAACAGAATCAAGACAATCATAAACAAGTTCAAAGTAGTTATTTTAAGCTTTCTCAGCAATTATCAAAACAACATTTGGGGAGGTTAGTCAAATATAGATTATTCCCTATTTTTATTCTTGTCAAAAAGTGTGTGATGCTGAAGAGACTGCCCATTTAGAAAACTGTCTTGTCCTTGCCATGAATTTATCACTCAGTAAGGGCTTTCTATGAGCATATAAGTCGAGAAAGGGGCTTCCAGCTGAGAGAAAAGCCCCATTAAGGAATATTGTCGAGACAATGCCACAGATGCAGGCATTGGGATCTGTACCATATATTAAAGCTACCTGTCATTAGATATATTATTGCTGTAATTCTGTTCCACAAGGTTAATTAGGGGATAATTTAAAATTTTTATCTTTAAAACTTTGAAGGCCAATGGGTGGTAAATAATATTTTTCATTATGTCAAATCTTAATAAATATGTGGGCTTTTTTTCCCTCCAGTCATCAATGTGCAGTTGATGAAAATCCAATCTAATAGAATCAATGTGAATTTTCCTCCCTTTTCTTTTTTTTCAGTCTCACTTAATGCTGATCCCTTCAACGTATTTGTAGGCAGAATCAATTTATAAATCACATTTATTAAATAGTTGCTAAATGGAAGACCATTAGTAGATATTTTAAAAAATAATGTTCTTCTGAGGAAATAAAACAATCAGAAACCCAGCTGTAAAGATAATTACATTATGTAAATACTATTCTTTGCAATGGAAAAGTATGGAAGTGAAAATAGTACTACAAAATCAGGCTATTATGTAACAAAATTGTATTTTGCCTAAGACTTGCCCCTATTATGATGTTTATCATACTATTCAGCTAAAATGCAATGTTGAAAAAGTGAAGTTGGACCCCTCCATCATACTACATACAAAAACAGAAAAAAACAACTCAAAATGGATCATAGACCTAAATATCTAAAACTCTTAGAAGAAATACAGGAGTAAAATGCCATGACCTTAGACAAGGCCTTGTTAGGTATGATACAAAAAGCTCAAGCAAAGCTCAAGCGACAAAAGAAAAAATAAATTGGACTTCAAAATTTAATTTTTAATCAAGATTAAAAATTTTTGTGCTTCAAATGAAGCCATGACAGTTAAAAAAAAAAAACCCACAGAATGGGAGAAAATATTTGCAAGTCATATATCTGATGAGAGACTTGCATCTAAAATACATAAATAACTTCTACAATTCAATCATAAAGACAAAAACTCGGTTTAAAAAATGGGCAAAGGGATAGACATTTTTCCAAAGAAGACATACAAATGGCCAACGTGCACCTGAAAAGACAGTAAACATCAAACATCACTATCCATTATGGAAATGTGAGATAATTTTTGCAGCAACTAGAATGGTTATAATAAAAAAGACAAATGATGATAATTGTTGGTGAAAATGTGAACAACTGGAACCCTCGTACATTGCTGGTGCCTGTGTCTGAGAGTAAAATGGGGTAGCCCCTTTGGAAAACAGTCTGCAAGTTCCTCAAAAGGTTAAACATAGAGTTATCCTATGACCCAGCAACTGCACTCCTAGGTAAATGTTTCTCTCCTCAACCAAACTTTAGTTAGATTCCTCAGAGCCCTTCTCTCAACTAGGCCTCTACTTTTTGGCCTTCTGTGTCCATCCTTTCTGAGTCCAGTTTCAGCAAAAATCCTGCCAAGTTAGTTTAATGAGAATCCCTCTATCCTTCATATTTGACCACCATTGATACCTAATCAAATTTCTCATACCCCAACTTTGATGTCCAAGTTCTTGGCCTATCTTTAGCAGAATCTCGTTAAGCCTGTTCAGTAAGAATCACCTCCCCCACCCCCATGTCTTCACTTAGAATTTTCCATCCCTTACTCTGCTCGTTGGCCGTAGATCTCTACTTGTTTTTTGCTGTATTCAGAATTGAACTCAGTTCTACACTGAAGTCTCTTTTCCCTTGCTGCAATAGTTTCTGATTAAAATCTGTCATTACCACTTTTGGCCAGTGTCTGGCTCTGTTTCTCCTTCATAATTATCAAGAGTACTGAAAACATACGATCATACAAAAACTTGTACACAGATATTTATAGCAGCATTATTCATTATAGACAAAAAGTGAAAACAACCCACATTTTCATCAACTGATTAATGGATAAGTAAAATGTGGATATATCTATACAATGGAACATTACCTGACAATTAAAATGAAATACTAATACATGCCACAAGGATGAACTTGAATACATTATGGTAAGTGAAAGGAGCCAGTTACATAAGAGCAAATATTACATGATTCCATTTATAGGAAATATCTGGAATAGACTAATCCATAGGGACAAGAAGTAGACGAGTGGTTGCCAAGAACTGGAGTTGAGGGCTTGGGGGGGAATAAGGATTGACTGCTAATGCTGGGGTTTCTTTTCGGGTGAAGAAAATGTCCCAATGTTGATTGTGATAATAGTTGCCCAGCTCTGTCAAAATACTGATTTAACTGTATACTTTAGAGAGTGCATTATATGGTATGTGAATTACATAGCAGTAAAGCTGTTATATTAAAGAAAAGGTAATACCAATCCTTTATACCTCACATTGGTAAGGAAATAAACTCCTAAGTCAAACATGTTACTTTCCTTTAATGTTATAAATTATTCACAACTCTCAAAAATTAAAGGATAGAGAATTATAACCCCACAGGACCTAAACAACAAGTTATTTAAGATTAGGTTATCTATCATCTACTTATCTATCATCTATCTGTCATCTATTATATACATCAGTTGTATGAACCATTTCTTCAATATTATAGCATTTATCAAAACAAGAAATGGAAAAAAATGCAGAAGCAAGTATGAAACTGGCCTTATTATGTTGTACAACTGAGCAGCTTTGGTACAATGGAAAATCCTAGGACTCAGAATGGAGTCAGCTATCAGAGTGAGCTCTGCTCAAATTAGAATTTCCTTTGTGAGACTTGGTTGTTCCTTGTCATTTCTGTTTCTGTTTCCTATTCTAAATTTGGGCTAAAACATCTTGCCTTCTGGGAATACTGGAGGAATTGAATATGATACAAATAAGAGTTCACTGTGAACTATTAATTTACATATAAATAAATTTTAATATATTATGTTGATGCAATTTCATTAGGTAAGATCAGTCACATTACCTATGCACACACCTATGTCACACTCAACTAGTGAATCTGAGTTCAGTTTAGTTTAGTTCTTTCTTTGTTTAAAGAACTTGTTGAACTATTGCCTGTGATATGCAACTAGGGCTTAAAAATCATCTAGCAAGGGGCCTCCCTGGTGGCGCAAGTGGTTGAGAGTCCGCCTGCCGATGCAGGGGATACGGGTTCGTGCCCCGGTCTGGGAGGATCCCATATGCCGCGGAGCGGCTGGGCCCGTGAGCCATGGCCGCTGAGCCTGCGCGTCCGGAGCCTGTGCTCCGCAACGGGGGAGGCCACAACAGTGAGAGGCCCGCATACCGAAAAAAAAAAAAAAAAAAAAAAAAAATCATCTAGCAAAACAAAATAAAACAAATGAACACACAAACAAAAAACCCAATAGTTACTTCTTTTACACCTGATAAATTTTAAGAGGCAGGGAGCAATGAGCATTAGGTTTCCATCTAGAATATGAACTATAAAATTCGACTGAATATAGCAATCATGAAATTCACAAAATTTAGAGGCACTGCCTAAGACAAACATTTATTTCATATGATTTGTTTTCTTTTAGCCATACTGATATAATAGAAATTCAGGAATGAGAGTCACAAAACTTTCTTTCCAGACTCTTTGAAGAAGAATATAAGTTGATGGAGATAATTAGCTCAGACTTCATAACAATAAACTTATCAAGAGGGTGAAACATAACTCTCTTTAAAATGAAAATGTAATAGAAATGGCTTTTTGTTGTTGTTGTTCTTCAAGAGGAATATTTCCATAATAAAGCATCTTAAATCACTTGTCTGATGATTGATTCTACTTGGGAAAAAAAATCTGAAGATAAGCAATCTGTGGGAGTTGGCTTACAAAGCATGTGTACAGTATTCTTGACCATCTGCTTTTCTTTGTGTTAGAACATTCATGTAATATTGTTTTGTATGCTGACTTGAATTTCATTTATAAACTTCCATAATGCATGAAACACACATAGAGTGCAGAAAGCAAGAGATGAATCTGGGGAATATACAGGTTTGGAAAAGGAGTATGCACTACTTGAGAATAAATTACATTTAAATTTTGGAATAGGAGTGATCAGGCTTAAAATATTGAGAAATCTCACACTGAATTTCTAATGGTCTTGCTTAACAAATAAAACATCTCTGAAATATCTCAGTTGCTATCTTACTATTCATCCTTTCAAATACAGAGGATAAATGAAATGAAATACCAAAAAGGCTGCAAATCATTAAAGTTCGTGGGCACTCTGAAAGAGCTGTCCAGAGGGTCCCTCATTTTGTAGAGGCATAAAAACAAGCCTTTTCATTTTTGGTCTAACAATTGTGTATGAAAGCAAACTCAGGAACTCAGGGACAGAGCAATATATCTGAGGAGCATTAAATTATAGACTCTAAGTGAAAAAAAGGAGCCAATGTAGGCCATTCTGGAGAGTTCCCCAATTAAGTAAGAAAACATACTTAATGAGTTCTTTAAAATGGCTGCCTACATGAGAGACTCGGTCAATAAGGTCTTTACCCAGCTTATTAGAATCAGTGATTATTCACTGAAGAAGGGGAAACAGGTAGATTTCTGGAGTGAAGTGGAAATAGAAGAAGATTAATAAATACTATAGTTTTTTTGATTGGGTGTAAGTCATACTATTTAATTTATTTTGAAATTGCAAATATAATTAAAGGACATGGAAGTTTGGGGTTTTCAAAGGTGACAAAGTTTAAAAATGCTTTAAGGATGGTCTGTAAATTCTACCTAAATTTTTTTTTTTTTTTTTTTTTTTTGCGGTAAGCGGGCCTCTCACTGTTGTGGCCTCTCCCGTTGCGGAGCACAGGCTCCGGACACGCAGGCTCAGCAGCCATGGCTCATGGGCCCAGCCACTCCGTGGCATGTGGGATCTTCCCGGACCGGGGCACGAACCCGTGTCCCCTGCATTGGCAGGTGGACTCTCAACCACTGCGCCACCAGGGAAGCCTACCTAAAATATTTTATAATATTAACATTAAGCTTTCTAAGTCAGTGATGTTGAAATGTAGTAATAAGCACAGACACAAAAAGTGCATTGATGACTGTCTTTAATAGTTCACATTTTGGTTATTAAATTCTGTCTGTAGCATGTGAAGCTCCCCAATTCTTAAGTGTTTAAATATTTTCAATTCTCTAATCTAGACCAATTTCTAATTAATTTAGTCTCACAGACTTTAAAGAAAGCTAAAAATACTCATTATGATTGTTCTTTTGGAAAGAGCTATCAGGTCAGAGACAGGCTTCGGAAGTACAAGTAAGTGACTGAATTCTAGACATTAAAAGGGCTTTTTAGGCCTGGCAACTGATTATTATATTGTTTGCAAGTAGATTATCAATGTATAGATAAATGTGCTTTTTAGAGCTATCGAATTAAGAGCTATCTGTCTTAGGTAGATTTTTAAAATCATGTTTTAAAACAAAAGTGTATTTAACTAATTTATAGCCTGTAGATAGCTTTCCCTGAAACTGAATTGCCAGTAAGGCTCAATTTAAGTTGACTGTATGAAGTTCAAAAATATAATTTTAATTTGTATAGTTTACTTAAAATATAATTTGGCAGAATAAACAAATCCTTGACAGAAGAATAATTCATTTCCTTTTCTATTAACATTTCCTCAGCACTTTCTGTATTTCTAGAACTTTAGTTCTTTGAAGAGTATTTTGATGAGAGAGAAAAACAGGCAATTTTTACACTAGTTAAAAACGCTCTTTTCAAAATGCAATGGAAGTTTGGTTGGTTTGGAATGACTTAAACCTATTTTTTTATATGTGGTTCTACAGATTAAAGAAATTGGAACTCCACTGCAATGCTAAGTGATGATCTTCCAGTTTTCAGTCACACACTGGCCAGTTTCCCTGTTGACTGTCTCTTGTCCATATTTAAGAGCTGACTACATACTCCAATGTGGGAAAACACTGTTCCTTTTCAAACTAAAGTTCTACATTAAGTTTCAATTTCCAGCTGATTCATCAAAACGAAGCTGGTTCAGAAAGGGGAAAACTTACAAACTTCTTACATCTGTTTAACCTAAAACATTATTCATAATCTGCCAGTGATGATGGCTAAGCCTTCTGGGGAATATGACAGGTATTTGGGGGAAAAAAATCCATCACAGTGCAGTGAAGAAATGACATGTATGAAAGTCTCAAGGTTACCTCATAGTTCAGTGATGACTTTCAGCCCTGAATTTATATACACACAAACTACAAACATTTATCTACTAAACAATTTTACATAGTAAGCATGGACATACTTGTTAAATAAAATAATGAGTTATTGGAAGCAAGAGCTTCTGAAATAAACAAGTGAAACAAATTATTATAGGTTATGATTGGGAAATAGGACATTTCATTCTACTTAATGAAGCAAATCTCTCTATAAGTATAATATTAAGTATGGCTATATAATATATATAGTTATATGCTGCACATTACATTTACATATGTAATTATATATAATATATTAATATGTAGAAATGTACATGTAAATAAACATACATACATATATACATAAATATATGTAATTATCACTAGTTTGGTATGCAAATATGTACACACACAAATATCTCACAGGTATATTAAATTCAGAATACATAGTTGACAATATTGCCTTAAAATCAAAAATAGTTTGGAATAACAAGTTTTTTGAACTGTAGTGTTAGTTGAATCAAATGTTTCTCTCCTTTCCTTTTTGCTATTAAAATGAAGTTAGTTGGCTGACAATACAGATCTGTATAATTCCAGATAAAACTTTGGCATTTTTGCTATGAGACTTGTTTCAGCCAGTTTTATCAAGAATTCATAGTTGAATTTGGTACCTGACTTTATTTCCTAATTTTCAGAAGCTTTAAAAATGAAAAAAAGAAAAGAAATTTGCTCTACTGTTGATTTACTGCCACCTATTTGGACACACCTGAGGGACCATGTATGTTAATTTCCTATTAAGAAAATGCTTATATAATCACAAATCTTACTCTCTGAACTTCTGTTGACATTAATGGTACAAGTTAGAAGTTTTCAAATCCTATTACACATTTTGGTTTTAGTGTTATAAATAGATAAAAATGTTGACTAGAATAAGTTCAGTATCAAGGAATAAATATGAAATAATTCTTTTAAATCTGGGTTATAGAACCATCTCTCCTTCAAACATTTCTTTAAAACACCTTGGGGGATCCATAGCAATTTTATCTTCATTGAGGAAAGAGAAGGACAACAATGCATATTTTAAATGTCTGCCTTCCAAATACTCCCTGCCCCCCTCAAATATAGACCAAGAGAAATACTGAACAAGTTTGCCTCCAGAAAATGCTCAGCAATCAAAGATGAGAAGAGGTACTGGGGTCACTTCCAGTCATCTGCATATTTAGTGTAGACCATCCTTTTGGAAAAAATCACATTCAAATGTGACTGAGCTGTGCATTTGTATTCATTCCACCATGGAAACAGTTTGAATGCTTTTCTCTGGAGACTTATGTATCTCAGTGACAGCTGCATTGCCACAATATGCTGAAGTGGCTCATCTTGACAGGTCATATCCTGGATTTCACATTCTGAATGGCAGCTGGGATACCAGAGAGTTTTCTCACAATGGGTAGGCCCTGTATTTAATCAGGCCCTCCCTGGCTTCAGTGACAAGCTGCACGTGTGGCTACAGGCCATTCTGATAAGTTCAAGATGTACCTTTGTCACTCCCTAAATAGCAGTGACATTCACAGCAGCAATTTCTGCAGCTCTGTAAGAACCATGCTAAGTGCCTTTTAAGATCACAGATTTCCCACGTCCCCTTGTAGCACTTTTCCCTGATGCCACATGCAGCATCAGCCCCATGCACACTGTTGGTAAACACTGGTTAAGTGGTTCAAGTTTCAAGCTGAAATCTATATCTACATCTATTTATCTGTGTCTATACAGATGTATAAACTGAAATAAAAAATCTTAATTTAATTCTGGGCTACTTTACCAACCAGTGCAAATCTGTGATCGTAACAACAAAACATGAGTCCACTCCCATTCACTGGAAGGTGAATTACCTGTTGTAGGTGAGTCCTTACTTCCTTCTGGGGGTGAGTGTTCACTCCTTGAGTTCATTACCAACTGGGGCCTGCATAAACTAACCACGGTGCAAAATCCTAAAGAGCTGATACATTTAATATGTGCTGAAGTAAGGAGTATCTCCCTCAGCTTTTCAGGCCCCCCCGTTGTGCCAGACAGGCAGCTTTTCAGGGCATTCGCCCAGAGCACATGAGAGAGCAAATCTCTGCTACACCTTTTGCACACTTGGAGCTCCACTTTTCACTCCCTGAGACCTCAAAAAGCAGCACCTCTTTGAAAACCTTTCTGAAAGCAGCTTGTAATGGAGTCAAACATTTTTCTGTTAGATGGGAACATAGGTTGAATTTCAGATTTCTAAGCACATCTTTGCAAAAAGACTCCTTTCAGGCCAAAAGCCTAGACTGTGCCCTAGATTTTCTCACTGGCAGGACTCCAGAGACATCTAGGGCCATATTTCATGATTACACCTGCAGTTCGCCTGTGGAAAATCTAGGTAAAAGATTCCAGCATTCTAATAGAGGAGGATCAGCAATTTGCATGGCGTGTGGAAGATCCTTAGTTGGCAGGTGTCAATTCAAGTCAACAGAGGTTAAGGCCTTTGGTTAATAGCACTCCCTAATTGAGCAAGGGATTCCTATATACATAATAGGAATCTGTATATGCAAGTGAAAAATATTGTAGTATACTCTCAGGATCTTGTACCATAATTTGGTCTAAAACACTGATTCTTGAAAACACTCAGCATTTATCTCTGAGTTCTAAACAGAAACTAGTTTTGTTTAAATACAACACTATTCATACTGGTCTAAATAGATACCAATTACCAATAACAAGGGACTTCATATCTAGATAAGTATGTTGTGTTCATTCATACTTGAAGTAAGAGCTCAGATACAAATCAGTCCATGTTTTAGGTTTTATCATTTTTTAAAAAAATTAACTCCACATGGACTAGTTTTTCCTTTCGAGGCTCTGTAGGCATAACACAGTTTTTGCAATTAGACCCAAAATGTGCTACTGTATATCTGGGTCATATGTCTGAGGGAAGCCTTCCCAATTCTTAAAAAATATTGAGGATATTTCTGTATCACAGATGTTTCATTACTAAAGACATTTCAGTATCACAGATGTTTCATTTTCAAATATGCTTTGGACCACAGCAACTATAATAATGAGAAGAAAGATTTGCTATTCCCATCAATGAAGTGAAGGAAATTGTTCTTACTGTCAGAGTGTGACTCGCCCTTTTCAGTTAATGTAGGTTAGTGCACTAAAACGTATCACAGTGTTCTGAAATATAATATACCCTTAGCTAACTTCCACATCTTTCTGTTTCCTTCTCTCTTGTTTTTATTGGCCTGCTTTAGACCATCAGTAATTTGCACACAGTTTAACAAATTAGCCTTTAAAATAATCTTATAGGCTCTCCTTACCCAATACAAGACTAATTTTATGAAAATACAGCTCTGATCTTATCACTTCTTGCTCACAAACCTCTCCTGATTCTCAACTTTCAAAAGAATAAAGTTCCCTGTTACACGGTTCAAAGTTTTCTAGAATCTTACACTAGTCAAATTCTTTAGTAAACTGTCTCACTCTCTTACTCAATTATTCTCTCACTGTTCTTACTCAGTTATTTCTACTCTAATGATTTTGTTCATCTCCTCTCTGTGTCAAGCAATTTTCTTTTACCCTGCTAATCTACCATCTTCAATTAGGGAAATCCAATCCACATTTCAGGGCCCAAAATGCCCCCTTTTAATGAAATAGCTCATGATTTACATTGAGGAAAGTAATTCTTCCCTTTACAACACATTGTATATGCATACATTCATTCTGTATTTAAACACTGTGTGATGAATTCAAAGGTGAATAAGGCAAATTCTCTGCCCTCATATTACACAGGCGTCTATTTGTTGTAAGTTTTATATACTGTTTTTGGTTAATATCTCACCTTACCCAGCAAAATTGAGAACCCCTGGAGGGCAGAGATCAAACGAATTGATCTTTATATCCCTGGGTCCTAACAGGGAACTTGCATTTGGAGGAAGGCAGTAGATCTTTGTTGAAGTGAAGTGAATTCCTAGTCTATTATGGACTTCTGATTCATGATAAATGACACACGGGTTTCTTGGTGATGCATATTACTATAGCCCTGGTGAGTGGTCTCTAAAATAATTTACTGGTTTTATTAGACTCCAAAGTGAATACCTAGCATACTAAATTAAAATTTTATTTTAATGCATTTCTAGTATAAAAGGCACTAGAGAGTACAGATTATAAAATCAAGCTGCATGGCTTGGATTCTGGCTCTGCCTTTTACTAGTTGTGTAAACTTGGTCAAGTTACTTACTTCCTCAATTTCCTTATGTGGAAAATGAAAGAAACAACAGAACTAGCTTAGTGGGTTGTTTACAAAGTGTGAAAATCACTTGTTATAGTGACTGGTACATGAGTGTTATAATATCATACAATGAAATGATTGCAAAAAGGCATCTGTCTTTACACATGTCATTTCCTCTGCCTGAAGCACTTCCCCCCCATTCCTTACATTAACTAAAACACCCATTTCTCCAGCAGGTCTTTTTCTTTTAACCGAGCTCCCATTCTCATTTTTTTAAGAAGTGATCCTCCCACAGCATCTTTACCTCCCCCTATCATAGCATTTGTTATACTGTCCTGTAATTTCCTGCTACTAATATAATCATCCAAGTGAAGGTGAGAAACGTGTCTTTAGTCCAGGTTGGAACCCCAGACCTGCAAAGTACCTGGCACATAGCATATGTTCAATAAAACTTGAATGAATGGGTGAAATTAGTAAAGAAAACTGAAGTTTAGGAAATCATCTTAGTCAAGTGAGTATTAATATAATAATAAGGGATATTAGTATAAAATGCAATCTAAATATATAAACATATACAAAATGTATATGTGAATATAATATTGAGGTCTATTTTTAATAGAATTAGAGAAGTCGAAAAAGGAAAGAATAGTAAGTAGAAATAAAACATGAAATCCTACAGTGACAAAAGGAGGAACTGTTAATTTGTGGGGATTAGAAAGAGTAGAATAGTTTAGGATTTAGCATTTCTTAAAACTTCACTTGGATATTAAACACAGTAACCTCATGGTTGTCTATCTCACATAGAAAAGAAATGTCTTTACTTTTGACAACGCCTGTAATTTGGTATCTAATGGGGACATTAAAACATATTTGCTGGAAGGAATTATTGTGACTTACTTTAATTTGATGGTTTTGAATTTCTGAATGCTTAAAAATTTATTTTCCCCTTCTCAAGTTGTCATGCTTAATGAAATTGACCTATCTTTCTTGAATTAATTTTTTCAAAGCCATAAAACAAAGAAAATGGGAAGAAGTCTTCCAATTTATATTCTTACACTTATAGCTATAGCACTTTTGCATCCCCAAAGGGATACTAAAGATACTAACTTGGTCTCTTCAATTTGTACACAAAGTTCTCATCACAAATTCTAAGAGACCCATAGGTTTAGATCTATTAGCAAGTGGTCACTTCATTAACTATACAAAGTGACATTTCTCTCTTAGATTATGTGTTACAATAAGAACTATATTGGGTCTTTGTCTCCCAGTTCCTGGCACAGACCTCCTAAACCTTGGAATTTCCTGAGTGACAGGAGTGTCTTTTGTTCTAAATAAAGGTTACTAACATTAGTACTAAGTTTGTACTAATGAGGTGACTTAAGGTGAGGCCCCTAGATACCTCAGGACTAGTAGTGGTGATTCAAAAGGCCAATTCATTAGAGGGTGAAACATTTCTGCCCACCCCTGACCTCTAGAAAGGGGAGTGGGGCTGCACTGGGGTATAAAATGTCCTGAACAAGGCTATTCAGAGAGCTCCCTGGCTGCTATACAGCCCAAAGTGCTGAAAGCTCCCAGTCATCCCAGTTTTCCCACTCCTCACGCCATACCTTGCCATATGTATCTCTTCTATTTGGCAGTTCCTGAGTTACATCCCTCATAGTAAACCAGTACTAGTAAGTAAAGTGCTTTCCTGAGTTATATAAGTTGTCTTAGCAAATTATCAAGCCCAAGGAAGGGGTTGTGGGAACCCTTGATTTACAGCCAGTCTGTCAGAAATACACAAGGCCAGAGACTTGTAATTGGTGTCTGTAGTGGGGAGGCATGTGGAACTGGGCCGTTCAACTTGAGGGATCTGATGCTAACTCTGGGTAGATTTTGTCAAAATTGAATTGAATTGTTGGACACACAGTTGGCGTCCAGAGAATTAGAGATTTGTCCTTGGTATCATAAAACGCTCCAGAGATTATTGTGTGGGGAGTTAGTCAGTTGTTTATGGAAATGTTAGATATTCTGACAGCCAATGTTAGATATTCTATTTATTTTGAAAGATGTTGCCATTTCCCCCAAACATAACCAGATTATGTGGTTGAAGAAATAGGAAAATACATGGGAAAAACATTAATTAAAAAAAAATGTCTTTCAGTCACAATAAATGTGGTCAGCTGAAGTCGGAACATGTATGTTACAGAAGGTAAACACTCGAAAATCTGCTTCATGCAGTATTGAAATTACTGGTAGTTGAAATATATTTCATATTTATTCTTACCAAATTTTGCACCAGAAGTTTTACTTGTCACTCATGTGAAACGTTTAAGATAAAGTTTAAAATGGAAAAAGACATTATGGATGCTGTGGTTGCCAAATAGTATTTCAGAAATAACGTAGTAAAAGACAATAGAGATTTACCAACAATTAATGCAGAGCTGTTTCACCTGCCAAGTTTAGAATAGACATATTTCCCCTTTTAGTATGCAGTAGACATATTTATCCATTATTAATATTCACCAGAATGGAAAGATAAACATCAGTTAACTTCAAACCAAATTGATGGAGATATAGAAGTGAAGAGGAAGATAAACTCACGCATCTGGAGTACAGTACATTCTGACATCAGGATAAGGCGTAAGATGTAATTACTGGTCTCCTATTGGATTTTTTTTAGCCAAAGGTTTTATCTATGTCAATATATTTTATTAGAAGCACGTGCTCTTAATTTAAATAAACCAACAGAAAGAAGGGGAGGTTGCCAGGAGAGAGGGGGAATATCTGAAGACAGAAATAAGCTTTTCTGCACAGCAAAGGAAACCATAAACAAAGCAAAAAGACAACCTACAGAATGGGAGAAAACATTTGCGAACGATGCGACCAACAAGGTCTTAATTTCCAAAATACGTATACAAACAGCTCATACAACTCAACCACACACACACACACACACACACACACACAGAAGACCTAAATAGACATTTCTCCAAAGAAGAAATACAGATAGCCAATAAGCACATGAAAAGATACTCAACATCGCTAATTATTAGAGAAATGCAAATCAAAAGTACAATGAGGTACCACCTCACACCGGTCAGAATGGTCATCATTAAAAACTCTACAGGGCTTCCCTGGTGGCGCAATGGTTGGATGTCTGCCTGCCGATGCAGGGGACACGGATTTGTGCCCTGGTCTGGGAAGATCCCACATGCCACAGAGCGGCTGGGCCCGTGAGCCATGGCCGCTGAGCCTGCGTGTCTGGAGCCTGTGCTCCACAACGGGAGAGGCCACAACAGTGAGAGGCCCATGTACCACAAAAACAAACAAACAAACAAAAAGACTCTACAAATAACAAATGCTGGAAAGGATGTGGAGAAAAAGGAACACTCTTATGCTGTTGGTGGGAATGTAAATTGGTATAGCAACTGTGGAAAACAGTATGGAGGTTCCTCAGAAAACTAAAAATAGAACTACCATATGATCTAGCAATCCCACTCCTGGGCATGTATCCAGACAAAAGTCTAATCCAAAAAGATACATGCACCCCTATCTTCACAGCAGTACTATCTACAATAGCTAAGACATGGAAACAACCTAAATGTCCATCGACAGATGAATGGATAAAGAAGATGTGGTACATATATACAATGGAATACTACTCAGCCATTAAAAAGAATGAAATAATGCCATTTGCAGCAACATGGATGCACTAGAGATTATTATATTAAGTGAAGTAAGTCAGAATGAGAAAGACAAATACCATATGTATCCCTTATATGTGGAGTCTAAAATATGACACAAATGAACCTATCAACAATACAGAAACAGACTCATGGAAATAGAGAGCAGACTTGTGGTTGCCAAGTGGGAGGGGGCTGGGAGAGGGAGGGAGGGTGAGGTTGGGGTCAGCAGATGTAAGCTATTATATATGGAATGGATAAACAACAAGGTCCTACTGTATAGTACAGAGAACTATATTCAGTATCTTATGATAAACCATGATGGAAAAGAATATAGAAGAAGAATGTACATATATGTATAACTGAATCACTTTGCTATACAGCAGAAATTAACACAATATTGTAAATCAACTATACTTCAATAAAAAAAGAAATAAGCTTTTCTTAATTACCCAAAGGGTAATTTATTGAACCTGTTTTTCAGTGATGCATTAATGACGGCCAAGCCTTGTTGAGCACTTATAATGTGTCAGGCACTAATCTCTATGCTTTACATATAACTCAAATGATCCTCTCAGCAACCCTATGAAGTAAATATTCTTAATAAGCCCATTTTACAGATCAGAAACCTAAAGCATGATGAGCATGAAGAACTGGCCCAAAGTAAGAATTGGCAAGCTGTGGAACTGGGAAATAATAAATGATCTCCCTCCAGAGTCTGCGCCCTAAAAATTATGTTGAGCTGAATCTTAGTAATGCTATTAATTTGGCCACGCCATTTTTAGTTGGATGTTTTTAGTTACATGAATTCAATTTGAAATTTAAAAAATAAATTACTAAAAAATAAAATGTGACTGAGGGTCCAATACTCCATGTTGTAATTTTCATGGGCATTATTCTGAGATTAGTTATTAGGCATGTTGCATTAACTAATAAATATTGCAGAGAAGTAGAAATACTTCTAAAATCTAAAGTAGAAAAAAAGGTTAACATGCTTTTCTCAGTTAAATCGATGGTACTCCTTATTAAGTATAACCTGAAATTAAACAACTTTCACTTTTCTATGGCAAATGTTAAATCCCAAGTTGACTTCTTAACTTGTCAAAGTTATCATTCTCTATCTCTGAAGGAGACAAAAAATTTTAGGAATAAAAAATAATTTAAATAATCAACTTGAATTGTGCATAATTAGAAAAAACATTTCTAGAAAGTATTTTATCACATCTGGATTCTGTTTCTACTTAGATTTGGCAGAAATAACATGGATACTTGGGAAAGAATAAAATCCATCAGAGAAAATTGCTACTGTTCTGTGCTGACATTAAAATGGAATACTTTGGAGACCAACTTTCCAATTCCCAGGTAAAAACACTCCTATGTCAGTTATTATCACTATTCACTTTACTCACAGGAGCTCCAATGGAAGTTTAGGGAATTTTCTCATTAGTGCTAAAACACACACACACACACACACACACACACACACACACACACATACATACTTATTATACCTGAGGGAAATAAGAGGCCATTCTGATTATTAGCTCTACTTTCACTTGTAAAATCCGAGTCATCGTAAGTGTCAGAGGTACTTCGGGAGTCAATGCTGAATTGGTTTACAAAGAAAGAAAGAAAAAAGACAGGACAGACATATGATAGATAGGTAGATACACAGATAGATACATAGATATATGATAGACAGGTAGGTAGGCAGTAGATAGATTCCTGCAGCTTTATTTTCCATATTTTCTTCAAATTTGGGGAGAACACATAAAACAAAATCATAAGCCAATTTATATCTTAGTCTTATGCACCCATTTCTATACCCAAATTCTGTCTTGAGGATAATTCTAAAATATTAAAACATAGGAAATTTTACTTTTATGTTCTTTTATTTTTTCACTGCTCACTCCAAACTCAAAGTCCTAACCTTCTCCAAACCACTGGGAAAAAGAGATGAGTTCCTTTATGTGATAGGTGAAAAACTATAAATAACAGAAGATAGAGTTCAACAACTGTGCCAAGTGATTCTCCCAACACAACACACACCCATACATACACACACGTGCATGCACACACATGTTCTTCCATTTTGCCAGTGTTCTCACAGACAAAACAAAATAAATGGTGTTCACAGGTCCTGTAAGCAGCAGGAACCTTTCACTAGGATTTAATTGTTCAAATCCAAAACTTATTTTTCTTGCTTTTCCTAAATCAAATACTATATTTCCTGTTTCTTATTGCTTCTCTCAATCAGGTAAGACAATTAATGGAAACGAATGGCATAGATGTGCTGTCTATAACACTTACTGGTTCTGTGGCATTGGACTAGCCATCTCCCAGCACCAGAGGTGAAATATCGTAGATGCAATGGTTACAATGGAACGACATTCAACAATGGAATGAATTTAAGAGATTTTAGATGCAATGTCCACTATACTATTTTGTCTGTATAGCTCTATAAAATCAGTTTTCTTGACAAAATCATCCTCCTCAATTATAAGATTAAAACTGCTAAAAAACAGAGTAATGATGAATTCTGTATGATCTCAAGTATTGCTGTAAAAGGTTTGGTTCTAATTCTCTTTGCTGAGATGCTTTTTTATGGAATAAGGAGAAACAATATTTCAGTTTCTTAACCTAAAACATCTCGGAATTAAATAACTAAGAGTTATAGTAAAACGTAGAGTAAATGAAATATTTTTCCTAAAATCTGAACTGCTACTTTGCACACATACTTTTTTCTATTTAGAAATGAATCTTAATCTGTAATAACAATTAATTCAATTAGTTCAATAGAAAACTCCATTAGAGTTCTGGAATATCTAGTACCTAATATAGAATTGGATGCACATTAACACACACATATATACAAACGTGTAAATATATAAATTTGTTATAGTATTTTAATCATGTGTTATAAGTATTAAAACTTATTTCTGTTTTCTTTATAACACTTTTACCAAAAATTATTTTTTCTTCCTATATTTTTAGTTATGAGTAAAGGAAATGACAATAAAATTTTACTTTCTCAGATAGGTTACTGCCATTTTTACATATTACTTTTGTTTTTAAGTTATGTCATTAAGAAATCAAAATTTTCCAATTATGTAAGTAAACATATTTCTTACCTGTGAGAATCAATGTCAAAGCTACCAAGTTTCTAGGATAAAATGGAAAATTTTAACTCTTGTCAAAATGCTTTCAAGCTTTTATAATAGAGAAATTAGAAGATACGAATTTTGCCATATCATAACTATCATTAATAAGATTAGGAGTTCTTATATTTTAGAAAAAGAACAATATGTAGGTAAATAATAAGTTTAGAGTACATATTCATTTCTGAGAAACATCATAAAATTGAATGCCATTCAAAGCATTTAGCCAAGCCAAACTCAATAGCAGGGAAAAGAAGTTGAGTACTTTTTCTTTAGTCAGTAACATTCAGAGACTCCACTTTAGAAATTATCATATAAGTGATCCATTATGTATGCTTTTATTTGATTAGAATAATAAACCAAAGAGATGAATTATATAAAAGTGACTGATTTTTCTTTTATATATATCAGTGCTGTCAGTGCATTTGCATTAGCTGATCTAAACAATGATGACAGATACAATAAAAAGAAAATATTCTAGTAAGTGAGATAGACATTCCTGATAGAGTTGCCAGTGTGAAAGAAAGGATTTTGTTTAATAAGCATGTATTGCTAGTGGCCTGAATTTCTCTGTAATATACACAAGATTCTCCTTGAATCATACATGTATTCTGGTTTGCTGGAGGTGGCTCTTAATGATTCACAAGAGCCATTGTTAAATTTTCTTGAATTTTATGAGCTGGTTGACGTCTCATAAGTCATCTGAAATTGGACATGGTGGGAGTGTTTACACTATGGAAATCAGCAAATGCTATAATCCAGGTTCGTCTGTTTTCCTAGAGAGCTGATTATTAAACCTTTATCAGCACACACTGCCTGAAAAGAACCTCTGTTGGTGAAATGCTGAGTAATTTTCTGCAACTATTCCACAACCAGTTTCTTAAGATAGTGAAAAGAACATGACATTTGGTATCAAAAGATGGATGTCTGAGACTAAGCTACTGTATGTACAGTCTCAGTAAGTCACTTAACCTGCCCAAATATGCATTAATGTCATTATTTTTAGTGAGACCTTTGATTAGATAATATGCAAAGTTTTCTCCAGTTCTAAGACTGTCTGAATCAATTGCCATGTATGTTTATACCTCATTCTCCTCCCCAAGAGTAGAACAGTGAAACTAATGGTTAAGAGCTGGATAAAGCAGAGAACCAAGATAAGTTAATTAGGGTAATTGTCAGGATGGAAGAAACAAAGGGGTGTGTGTCTGGTGAAGACTGGATAACAACGCCTAGACACAGAAGACAGGACAACTCAGCTCTGGCTCACAGTTATCTTGAAGAAAGGAAGGTCCAGTATTGCCAGATCTTCTGATATTTAAAGAATCAACAGAAATTGCAATTTTTATTTGAAAGCTCATGGCTCTTAAATATTAGCAAAAAAAATTCATTTTTAAATATCTGTGTTGTTAAACAAGTCAGTGGACTGGTCAGTCATCAGTTTGATATCCCTATTCTATAATCAGGAAGAGGAACAGAAACAGCAATAGGGTGTTTCTACAAGAGAAATGAAAGAAATCAGGTATTTTAATGAAAACCAACATTATACTACTTATACCACTAACAAAGAGAGATGAGTGCCAAATAGACGCTGAAAACAATATATTTAAAAGAATCTGTCTTGACCAGAAATAATATCTAAATTATACTTTTCTCATTCCAGTCCAAACATTAGTACCTGATTATGTTGGGAATACTACAGGGACCACTAGAGAAAAAAACCTGTTAAATTAAATACTAAAATAAAACAGTATAACAAGTTGTTTGCTTATTTATCTATAAGGATGCAATTAGTTTAATCTGAATTTAAAATAAATACTTAAAATAAAGACTTGAGTCCAGAGATTCAAGTCTAAGTCATCAACATTGTAGCTAGTTAGAATATATTCTCTGGTACTTTTCTCAGGTATATCTTCATGAACATTTGCTTTGTATGGACTAATAAACATGTACGATAGAAAACATAATTGTCACTAGGTAATTTCAGCAAATTGTGAAACAATGTCATCCACATTAAGCTTCCCAGCAAAACCATTTAAACTATGTTGACAAAGCTAGTTCTTAAAACAGATTATTTTTTATCCCTATAGACTTTCACCAACTTAGAATGTGTAAGAATTGGTATTTAGTTATAATACAAATTTCACTGGTTCTCTGGACAAATAATTTTAAAGTTCCTTATGGTATTTCAAATTTCACTTAAAATAAAATATTTCAAATTTAGATGGTTTGAGTTTTACAAATAATATGGCAAACCATCAATCAATTTTCTAGAAGAGATCTTGATTTTGCTCTGCAGATGTCAGCTGAAAGCCTGAGCAGATAAATGAACTTAAATTTAATGAAATGCTTCAGAACCCTCCTATAAGATATGTGTTATCTCTTTTGGAGTTGGAAAAAAACTGGAATTCTATTTTAGAATTACTTAAAAACTCGTGCCTGAAGTTTGGGGTATAAATCCTTAGCTAGACACACAGTTTATTTGGTTGTTTCCTCTTCTTGTCTATGAAAAATAATTTTCTTTTATCTCCTGCCAGGAAACACAGGCTAGAAGCAGCTCAAGATCTGTGATAACATATAAACAGGAATGAATTCACTTTCTGAATATCATTTTGGTAAAGAGTACAAAGCTACATAAATTAATAGGTTTTATTATATTGAAAAATCATACATCCAAAAGGAATGATAAAATGGCACAAATATTATCATACTAATATAAAGCTACACTTTTCTATAGAGATATGGGTGGAAAGTGAGCTGCTGGCATCAGCAATTCTGCCTCTGCTACTATCTGCATGTCTAGTCTTGGATCAGACTGGCTCTCAATAGCCTGCTTTGTAAAATAAGGGGTTTAGCTCGATTATGTCAAAGGATCACTACAGTCTCTTCAAGTTATATTAATTAGCTATGCATAACATATATATATATTTTAAAAATTATACCCTTTAAATATTTTCACTACACCTCAAATCTTTTTTTAACTATTCCTGATCCAGAACTTTATATTATATATGGTTTTATCAGTGAGACACAGCAAAATTTTCTGATGTGTGAAATGGCAATCTTCAATGCTTTTCAAATGGGTTAAAATTCTCTAAGCAGTTATGAACTTCCTTGCACCTTTTTTTAACATTTTCAAATATTTTCTACTTATTTTAGGGAGGAATATAGTGCTATTTTTAAAGAAATCCAAAGCAAAGGATATAGTTGCTTGACGAACATACATAAATACATGGCGATTTTAGAGGTTCCTTTAGGGTTAAAGATGGGGGATTTTCAAAGAAACTACAAAACTTGTTTTCAATGTATTACTACAGTGAAATGAAGAACAAGCTATGAAAATGTTCCCTAATATCATCAACCATCAGCTTGTTTAGAAAGTCCCCAATCAAACCTAAGTGTTAAAAGGCCCAGAACACTGAGTGAGGATGCCAAATTCCCCAAGCAGTTCATTTCATCGTGAGTCACAAGGCTTGAGCAATGCAGTCATTTCCTAGCACACTAACTGCTGGAGAGGAAACTGCATGTCTCCATCATCTCCTGGCCAGTCAGGGCAGCATCACATTTGAATAGTCTGGTCTGCCTTTCAGTCTCCTTCCCAGAAAGCCTATGCTTGCTCTTGTGACTTTCCTCTCCCCAGGTTTCTTAAGGATATAAGAAAGCCAGTCTCCAAAGTTTTCTTATTATATAGATCCAAAAGAATAAAGTGAATGAAAATAGTGGTGTGTCACCTTTTTTTTTTCTTTTGTAATTGTTTCTTCCTCTTCTATTCTCCAGTGCATCCCTGCCATCCACCTAATCTATTTGCAGTCCCAGTATGCCTCTTCCTCATCATATTCAGTGTCTCACACACTGTGAAAAATCCAAGGACTTAGTTCCTGTGCACACCAAGTAAAATGAGAAAACCAGAACAAGGGAAATGTCAAACCCACCATATATCATGGTGGACAAAGAAGAGAGATTCATAAATCCATCTGAATAAAATTTTGTTCTGTTACCTTGAATTATTTCTAAACAGGTTACTCATTTTAGTAGTTGTACACCTGTTTCCTTTTATCACCTTCCATCCCTTTCTAGAATAAATTTGAGCATGTGGAATCACTGTTAAGATCTTGAAGCTTTTTGTAAATTGGGATTCTGATGAATAGCCTTTTATTAAAAATCAAGCCATAAGGTATCGAAGTAATTCTCTTTAGTTCTTTCAAAAGAGGACTATTGGGCTTCCCTCGTGGCACAGTGGTTGAGAGTCCGCCTGCCAATGCAGGGGCCACGGGTTCGTGCCCCAGTCCAGGAAGATCCCACATGCCGCAGAGTGGCTGGGCCCGTGAGCCATGGCCGCTGAGCCTGCGTGTCCGGAGCCTGTGCTCCACAATGGGAGAGGCCACAACAGTGAGAGGCCCGCGTACCGCAAAAAAAAAAAAAAAAAAAAAAAGAGGGCTATTATGCAGTATTTAGCTATGATACAATTAGAGAACAGATACTACTGTGAGTTCTTGGTCTATACTCCTAGCTAAGCTTTAATCCAGCTTGGAAACTGTTTTGTGCATCTCTGCTCAGTGATCCCGCTCAGCTCATATATCCCACTGGAGATATTCCAGGCATCTGCCAAATCCCTTGGGATAGCATTTCCAAATTACCTTGTCTCTTCCTTATATGAATCTCTGGATTATGAAGGAGGGGATTCCATCACTTGAGGAAGCCCATGCTTTTGTTACTTTCTCTGCAGCTTCAGACCTAGCCCAGCTCCTGGCACAGGATGCATCTATAAGTGTTGAAGGGATAAATATGCAGAAACACATCTATTCATATTTTCCAAATTATGGAATTATGTAATTTAAAGCATTTTGCCTCTTCAGTATAAACTTTTTAATGAAAATCTTTGTATTTCATTTTTTTGTGCACTCTGATAGGAATGCCATGCTTTCTGCATTACTAAAATATTTGTATGAAACATATTCTGTGTTAATTATTTCCCATAAAATAATTAGCTTACTAATTTGGAAACTGACAGCAATACTGTTGTAGGCATCTATTCTAGGGAAAAAAGAGAGACAGTATTTGCCAGCTGAATAAACTACAAAAAGTGCTTAGCAGCACTGATTCTGCCTAGAAGTGACTTTTATTAATGGAGACCTGCTGACGGATTATATGACTACAACACTGTGAATTCACAAAGTATCAATTTCTTTTTCATTAATGGTGACTACCAAGGAGCAAAAACAAACATGAGAGTTTTGGGAAAGTGCCCATATTCCACCCCAACACTGTTCCTTTAATTTTTATTATTTTAAAATAGATGCTATCAGGGGCTTCCCTGGTGGCGCAGTGGTTGAGAGTCCGCCTGCCGAGGCAGAGGACACGGGTTCGTGCCCCGGTCTGGGAAGATCCCACGTGCCGCGGAGCGGCTGGGCCCGTGAGCCATGGCCGCAGAGCCTGCGCGTCCAGAGCCTGTGCTCCGCAACGGGAGAGGCCACAGCAATGAGAGGCCCGCGTACCGCAAAAAAAAAAAAAAAAAAAAAAAAAAAAAAAAAATAGATGCTATCAAATATTTATGACTGTACAATTTTCCCAAGCACTACAGAGAAACAGATATTTTAATGCAAGATCAGGTTGTCATATTGCAAAAATTTTATATATGGCTATAAAATAATTTCTGCAGAAAGTATGCATAATCCTCTTGAGAAGAGTAAGATGATCAATGGAATAAAATGCAAAATTATAACTTTAGCTGTAAGTAATAATTTTACTTTAAGTAAGATCCATTGGAGCAAAGGGAAAAAAATGAAGTTAAATTCTATTAGACTAAATCATCAAAAAATATTAGTAGTGTAATACAGAATCCCTTGCATTTTAGATCATGTAAGAATATCCAGATGTCACATGATTGTTTTAGCTCTTTAATTTCATCCAAGTTTGAGACTGGCACAAATATCATTGGATATGTGAAACAAGGAAGCTTTAAATCTGAACTCAGTTGCTTCGTGCTACAGCTTTATTAATTCTGGCCAATTTCTCTGATCTTATTGCAAAGGCCAAGGAAACTAAGTCCATATAATTCATTCAGTGGAATCTATACAAGCTAAGTATCCAAGAATTCCTAATTACTTTATTGCACTATTACTTTATTACATTTTATTTTTTAAAGAAGAAGAAATGAATTCTCCCACTGATTTTGCTATCTCTAGAGTGACATCAAAGGGCAATATTTTCTTCAAAAACATGCTTTCAATGAGTAATTAGAGATTAGGACAAGCAATATGACCCATACTTTCATTATGAAAACAATTTGGTGTTGACAATGAAAATGTATACTGCCTGAAGTAAAACCTGTTTCGTTTTGGTAAGGAATTAATGATAAGATAGCAACTGCCAGCCCAATCTCCCTCTAATACATTTCATTTGACTGCCAACATGGCCACTGGATGACAGTTTGGAGGATAAAAGTTAAAGCAGGGTAGGATTGAGTGACTGTAACTGAGTTCTTAATACACTAACATTCGACTGATATTCTCTCCAGGAACATTTAATCAGGGAATATAGCTAAATAATACCACTGCTGTGGCAATGAGATCTTGTTCTGAAAACTCATGTGAAAGCAAGAATACAGCAGGTATTTAACCAACACAGAGCAGTGACTTGTCACCTACAGTTTTTTGGTACTGACCTTATCTGAGAGACCTAACTTCATGATCCAGCTGGATAAAGACACACAGACAGGGCAAGAGCAACATTAGAATAGAAATCAGCAGTACTGCTGCTCCCAATGTATATTCATTGGGCCTTTACAATTACTTTATTTTAATCCCAACAACCTATTTGCCATTAAGTAAAAATTACTTATCAGTTATGTGTACCTTACTGCTTATTGAAGCTGCTCTCTCTCCTAATATGTGAAGTTTAGGTGGCTATTTCTCATTGAGACAAAAATCTGTTCATATTGTACAGAAGTAAAGTCTTTTGAGGAATCAGGAATCTTTCATGGCATATACAAAAATTCTACCATATAGACGGAAACTTAATTTATGGACAAGGCGTAAAATGGTGTATTAGAAGGCTAAAGTTCTTAAGATATGATAAAAACTATCCGTTCTTAAGAATGGAGAAAATACTTTAGGATTTTACCTTCACTTAGGCCCATGAAGTGAGAGTCCCAGTATAATACCATTTGGGGGAAAGGACTGTGACAATGAACACTGATCTGAAAAAATAACTGTAAGAATTTGCAACTTATATAATGTGATTTGATTGGTTTTCAAAATAAACTACTGAACAATATTTCCCACATCTATCAACAAATATACATTGTGTTTAAATACAGTCTTCAGAAAATCATATTGAACCACGAATGACCTACCTTCAAGGGAAAGCACACTCACTTATTAATACATAAAAAGGAACACCATTCAGCATATTAGTGGGGAACAAAGAATATCCCTGGCTTTTTGGGATATGCATTGATGAGGACAAGCTGGCAGAGGTATCAGACTCAGATCACTGCCATGTGGTTTCCCTTCCTACCACTGAATATGGGTTGTTACTAGGGTTCTTAGGTTTTGATTTTTCTCTTGTCTCTCTGAGCACTCTTCTTCACTTATTTCATCCATGAGGTGTGAAAATGTAAATGTCACTTCTGAGAAGTCAATCCCAGGTATCTGGCTCCAACTGGAATCCGTAGGAAACAGAGCTTCCAGTCTGCCCCTGGCCTATGTGCTTTCCAATTCTTGGTTTGTATATAAACACAAAACCAGAAAGAATTGTTAAAGGGACTTTAAAAATACAATCAAAAGTCCTTATTCTTGTACAACATCCTTACTTATTCACCCGAATTTTTACATGATTTGGGGGTAAGGCTGAGAAGAGAGAAAAAGAAGAGATGGCCTCTTCCTTGATCTCTTGCCAATAGGAATCATGGTGTGCTGGTGCACGGGCCTTCGAAATATGCAAAAGACTCTCTCAATAAGTTGTTTCCCACATGATAATTCTAGTGGTCAAGCCCAAGTCTTTTGCCTTATTCTCCTTATATACATTACTGTTACCTGGTGTCATTTCAAAGATCTATAGCCATAATTTGGAAGTTGTAGCTTGAGGCTGTGATCATGTGATCAATCATATGAGGAGCTAGAGTTAGATCAAACAAATGGAAACACTTAACCTAAACTATTTCCTTCAAGCTAAACCACATCTAAATTATTCTGAGGAGCTAAGAAACTGTAAATTTTAAAAGATTTTTGGAATACCTGATTCAATAACAATTCCTCAGCCAACTTAGACTGTATCTAGTCATACATACTGTTTAAAAATTTATTATTATATATTTGCCTTTTATTTTAAATTCACAACGAATTATTTTAATGTATATAAGAAATCTCTGAATGTGGTCATTGCCAGATCACTTGGATTTAAATTACAATAGCTTTATGCAGATTAATTCAAGACATTCATATTGAATTCAGTTCAAGATATTTTGCATACTGATCAGTGTTACTCTTTTTTCCTTAAAGGTCAGAGAAACAGGGGAATTTCTAGTTATTTATGTACTTTCTACCACTCATTACAAGATTGGGTCTTGAGAGTAGAAAGGCAATAAAAGAACAAAAAGCATGTAATGAATACAATCCATGAAGTAAATTCATGAATTTTTCCTGTAGCTCTTAAATATAGCAGTAGAAACCTTTGTTCTGAATACTAAATGTCAGTATATGAATTTAAAAAAATGATGAAAATATATTTCTTTCCTCGGCTAACATGTTTGAAATAACCATTTTCTTCTAGAAAGCATCATAATAAATAAATAAATAATAATAAATAAATATATATAGAGAGAGATTTTGAAAGATAATAATTGAATAACATTAAGTTATTAAATTATGGAACAAAGGCAATTTTCTCAGGTGGCCAGTATGAGCCTATAGATGTTCAGTCTGGATGTTCCCAAGTGTCACACTTCATTATTATGATCCATTTACTTTTTAATTAGAACATATTTTGATTCTAACAACTTAGGTAGGTAAAATTTAGTAAGCATTGCTTTCACAGTGTTGTGAATACTGGGCACAAGTTGGTTCTCGATATATACCAGTTGATTAATTAGTAAATTGTTGTAAAGACAAGTTATTCACATTCTATCCTCATTATTTGAGATTCAAGCCTCCTTACTGGCATGGTTTCCTTCTGTTTCAACATAAGCTGAATGGTTAATGTGATTTCCAGTGGTACCCAGATTTATATTAAAAAACCCTTTCCTCCCTTTTGCTCGCTGCCTTGCTTCTTTGATTGCTCTCAATAACTAACCCTAAACCAAACTTCAAAGTCTTTTTCCAGCACAATTTTGCCCTTTTTTCATGACTCCATTCTCTACCCCCTTGCACCTGGGCCCCAGGCCCCACCATAGCAAACACAGGGCTTTCATACTTTTTCTTAGGTATATAAAGGGATGAATAAATCAACCTTTTCTCTCATGAAATATACAATATAAAAAGACAGAGAAAAAAATAATCATACATTTTGATGACTGTTCCGTTTGAAACATACATCCCTTGTGAAGAGAATACAGAGAAAGGATACCTAGGTTAATTTCAGAGACAGGAACGAGAGTGAGGAACTGTGCCCAACTGGAACTAATCTTTAAATTGAAGAAGTAGAAATGATCTAGGTAGAGAAGAGAAAATAACGCATACCAAGGAGAAACCCCAGGATATGTCAATATCACTGAGGGCCATGAAGGCTTCCCCACTCCTCAGAAGACACTCTAAATACTTAGCAAAAGCTTTTCATCTCAATGAGAGAGAACCAAGAATTGGGAAACATGTTGGCTAAGGGCAGCGTGGCAGCTCTGTTTCCCACAGGGTCCTGTTTGGGCCATACACCTATGAATGACTTATCAGATACAAGCCATTTATATTTTCATATTCCACAATGAAATATGAATGATGGGAGCTGCTAGAAAGTAATACCATGACTCAAGGGTAACTAGATTAAGATATCAAGAAACATTGCAGTGCAGAGGGCGGATATCAGAGTCCACAGTGAGGGAAGAAATATTCCATCATGGAAATATCATGAGGTTTAAAATACATATTAAGCAGTTTCTAGTTACTCAAAATCATTAATGAAGGACACGCGTTTTATAAAGAAGTATTACAGCTGTGTTGCTCATTAGTCAAAATGGAAACCATATGGAAATGTTTTTGGAATAAGACTAAATTTAAAACAAGTAAGCCATTTTCAGAAAGCATTTGGAGTGAATCTCTCCATTTTCAAAGTTTTTTTAAAAATTGCTTTTCCTTATGCAACTTTGAGTTGATTCAATACTCTAAAATAATCCACTTGAATAACAGAGGTAATTTACTCAAATTTCCTGAAGTCTACTAATGGTCTGTTTCAGCTTATATTTTTACCAGGGATTCTACTGGAAGCCTGGTCTGATTCAACTTCTTCTGCAAGTACATGCCATTCATATGAATTTAGCCTGCAGAGGATCAACCTAATTTTATACAGCCTTTTATCTCTATACTCATTTAAAAGTGGCAGATTTTCACATCTGAAATGTAAGTTCAGAAACTAAAGTCTGAGATACGGTATTTTTGTGTTAGTCTTAAAACTGGAATAAAAGTTGATGCTGAAAGATGTACAAAAATACAACCTGTTTATTTGTAAGAACCATATAGAAAATCATGCTCTGTAACAAAGAAACTAATGTGTGCTTCTTTTCTTTTAAAAGAAAAGTATACTTGACCAATAAAATATTTTACAACAAGACTGACAGCTACACAGATAGGAGGTGAGCTAGAGATGTCACTTGATATAATTTCTGTAAGGCTTGTTATTCCTTCCTACATTGAAATCTACAAGCTAGGAACTATGAACTTGATCATTACACTGAGAATCAAATACTCAGCTAGTTTACAGGCTGAATGATAAAAGAAAACATCAGTGATTCAGTAAAACCCTGGGAAACTTAGGAGGTTACATTAAGTGATATCCCATTGCTCAACATAATTTTATTTAATAACAAAAATGAAGAAATGAGTACACCGGACATGAAATATTCAGACTAATTAGAATATTATCTTATATTCTGAATAAGAGGAAAAAATTCAAGTTATTTAGACACAGTAATAGTATAAAAGAATATTTAGTCTCCCAATACAAGATGAAATTACTAGAAATAATAAATTCAAGATAGCCAACAACATAAATATAGAGTGGGAGACTTGTCGTATATTAAGCATGGCAAATCAATTTTTGAAAATCCAAGCGAGGACATGTTGAATATAAATCAACAATGTATCATCATTATAAAAAAACACAATGTATTATTGAATATTGTTTGATACACTCAAGGTCTAGCAGAGCAACTTGCATGGAATAAGTTGTTATATATATATCACTAGTATACTGTATTATATAACTGTGTATTATACATCATATAGTTTGTAAATATATGTAAGATCCTAATAGTATATTAAATATTGTATTTTGTGAGTAATATATAGCATATGTGTATGCTTTTACTTTTCATATATGCAACAAATAAACACTTCTCCAGAAATAATTTTCCATAATTTGCATTTATAAAGATTTATGTTTTTAAAAAATTTAATAATCGTAGAAATCCAAAGAAAGAATAACTTCAATAGAATAAATGGCCCCATAACAAAGATACATACTTATCTCTTCTATACCTACTTATATACATATATATACACATGCACATATACATATTTGTGTGTGTATATGTGTGTGTGTTTGCCTGTGTGTATCTTTTACTGCAAACAGGAAACATTTAGATGAGGGTGGGTTAGCTTAATTATGGTCTTGAAGAACGCAAAGAATATTCAAATTCCTAGACATTATTTAAATTCCAGACTTTAAAGCAGGAATATTTTAGTAAGCTACCTCAGTTAGTGACGATCAAAAGTTAAATGAACCTCCTTAGGTTATAGAGAAGATATTGCTGAGGATGTTTATGAAGATGAAGTACAAATGTTTGTGGCATTTTGAATATTCATGTCAGTAAGAACAACTAAAGTACAGAACCAGTGAAACTCAAAGCCCAAGGGATCTAAATGATTATTTATGTCAATACCCACAATTCAAAGGCTACAAATCTGAGACTCAAGATTGTAAATAGTCTTGTCTACGGTCAGAATAAGAAGGGTTTGTTTTGACCTTCTTTGATCGAACTCCTAAGTTTTTCTTAAAAATTCTGTAAGCCACTGTTCTCAGCTTGGATCACTGTAAAAACACGTTTTAAAGGGAGTAAGAATATTTTTTCTCAAAACCGGCAAAATACGTCTGTGACTCCAATTTGAGAGATATTGCTGTAGGTCATGAGGGTTATATCAAGCATTTCAAATGAAATTCTTAATTCCAAACAAATTTAAAGCAGTCATATAGTCAACTTATCTCACACTTGCACATTTCTTTTGTAGTTGTAAAATTATCCCTCTAATAAAAAAACATTTGGAAGATTTGTCAAATACAAGGGTAGCATATGTATTCTAAACTAAAAGATAAAGAAGAAAGTCAGAAGTAGAACTCATATAGAAAAATTTTAAATCTATATGAATTGAATTTATCTTCTCCTTAAAAATCATTTTGGTGAAGATGTTTGTTTACAAAATTGTTGGATAACTCTAGAATTATTAACTATGAAGGAGGTGACATCACTGAACACTATGTATTTTTATCAATCTCAATGATCACCAGTGAATTCTCAATCCAAGTATTTATCCTGATTAATACAAAGTATTATCTTGTCATTTTAATGAGTATAGTTCCTATTATAGGAATATTTATATTAAAACAAATTAATAATTAGAATGTGGTGACAAAATAGGGCACAGACATCATTTTTGTTACAGTAGAATTAAAATAATAAAACTAATGGATAATAAAACTTTATAAAATAATTAAGGGAGATATTTTATCTTTGGTTTAAATACTTTAATAATGTTCATAATATTTGCCAAGGGGCAAAGATTTCAAATAGAATTGTTTGAATATTTTTTCCAGAACTAATTATAAAGAAATCTAAAGTTTAAATCAACTAAGCTCTAGTATAGATATCTGAGTAGAGATAAGAGCATTATAATATAAGGGAATAGAGATGAGAACTACAAGAGCAAACTCCCCAAAGTACAAACTTCAAAAAAAATGCAGAAGAGTACACATGATTCTAATCTAGAACAGTTTACAAATAATATATTTATGCCTGTAAAATATAATTTTAAAAATGCTTATTTATTTGTCTATTTCCTGGAAGAATTTTTTTAACATCTTTATTGCAGTATAATTGCTTTACAATGGTGTGTTAGTTTCTGCTTTATAACAAAGTGAATCAGTTATACATATACATATGTTCCCATATCTCTTCCCTCTTGCGTCTCCCTCCCTCCCACCCTCTCTATCCCACCCCTCTAGGTGGTCACAAAGCACCGAGCTGATCTCACTGTGCTATGCGGCTGCTTCTCACTAGCTATCTATTTTACATTTGGTAGTGTATATATGTCCATACCACTCTCTCACTTCGTCCCAGCTTACCCTTCCCCCTCCCCGTGTCCTCAAGTCCATATTCCACGTCTGCATCTTTTTTTTTTTTTTGCGGTATGCGGGCCTCTCAGTGTTGTGGCCTCTCCCATTGCGGAGCACAGGCTCTGGACACGCAGGCTCAGCGGCCATGGCTCACGGGCCCAGCCGCTCCACGGCATGTGGGATCTTCCTGGACCGGGGCACGAACCCGTGTCCCCTGCATCGGCAGGTGGACTCCCAGCCACTGCGCCACCAGGGAAGCTCCACATCTGCATCTTTATTCCTGTCCTGCCCCTAGGTTCTTCAGAACCATTTTGGGTTTTTTTAGATTGCATATATATGTGTCAGCATACGATATTTGTTTTTCTCTTTCTGACTTACTTCACTCTGTATGACAGACTCTTAAGTCCATCCATCTCACTACAAATGACTCAATTTCATTTCTTTTTATGGCTGAGTAATATTCCATTGTATATATGTGCCACATCTTCTTTATCCATTTCATCTGTTGACGGACACTTATGTTGCTTCCATGTCCTGGCTATTGTAAATAGAGCTGCAATGAACATTTTGGTACATGACTCTTTTTGAATTATGGTTTTCTCAGGGTATATGCCCAGTAGTGGGATTCCTGGGTTGTATGGTAGTTCTATGTGTAGTTTTTTAAGGAACCTCCATACTGTTCTCCATAGTGGCTGTATCAATTTACATTCCCACCAGCAGTGCAATAGAGTTCCCTTTTCTCCACACCCTCTCCAGCATTTATTGTTTGTAGATTTTTTGATGATGGCCATTCTGACTGGTGTGAGATGATATCTCATTGTAGTTTTGATTTGCATTTCTCTAATGATTAATGATGTTGAGTATTCTTTCATGTGTTTGTTGGCAATCTGTATATCTTCTTTGGAGAAATATCTATTTAGGTCTTCTGCCCATTTTTGGATTGGGTTGTTTGTTTTTTTGTTATTGAGCTGCATGAGCTGCTTGTAAATTTTGGAGATTAATCCTTTGTCAGTTGCTTCATTTGGAAATATTTTCTCCCATTCTGAGGGTTGTCTTTTGGTCTTGTTTATGGTTTCCTTTGCTGTGCAAAAGCTTTTAAGTTTCATTAGGTCCCATTTGTTTATTTTTGTTTTTATTTCCATTTCTCTAGGAGGTGGGTCAAAAAGGACCTTGCTGTGATTTATGTCATAGAGTGTTCTGCCTATGTTTTCCTCTAAGAGCTTGATAGTGTCTTCTGGCCTTACATTTAGGTCTTTAATCCATTTTGAGTTTATTTTTGTGTATGGTGTTAGGGAGTGTTCTAATTTCATACTTTTATATGTACCTGCCCAGTTTTCCCAGCACCACTTATTGAAGAGGCTGTCTTTTCTCCACTGTATATTCTTGCCTCCTTTATCAAAGATAAGGTGACCCCTGGAAGAATTCTTAAGAAATAATCTATGGTAGTTCGTAGTGGAACTGATGATCTACTTTGTGCAGTGTTTAATTTTTTTTACATCATGTTAAAAAAATGAGAAAATAAAATAGAACCATCCCATTATGAAAAACAGCACTTGACTATTATGAATCAAATTATAGTAACTATAATTTTTTGTCTAACATTATATATTTTGTAAAAATATATTTTAATATGTCTTATATAATAATTTAATTGCATATTAAATTACATCATTGGGTTAAATGTTTTTTCAGATTTTAGGTTATACATTGATAATTTTGTTATCAACGTATAAAGAAAAAACCTTGATTTTTATATCTTGTAGTCACACATGTTTAAAATTTCAACAAATCATTTTAATGTTTCAAAATCCCCTCTTCACTCTTAAAGTCTTATGAAAATTGTTCCATTCTTCACAAGAAAATTACAAAATAATAATATTAATATTGGACATGTGGGGCTTCTGAATAAATACAAATGAAAAGCTTGCAATCCTAAACCAGTGTAATACATTGGTGTATTCACTTTAATTTGTAACTATAGTTTTTAAAATTTGTCCCCATTAGACTAATCTTTCATTATTTGGTAAGATTGTTTTAAAATTAGAATCTTGCAATATCTTCCCTTCCTGTTTCCCTTAACATGGCTTGGGAAGAATGACCATACATTAAAAAACATCATTGAGTTTTGTGATTGATGGTTATATTTTCAGAGCTTGAAAAAATCTACAATTAAATGGATGCTTAAAGTTGGTAAGCCATCAAAATTTTCAGAGAGGAAAAAGTTTAAATGATGAGGCTTGACGATATGAAAACTAAAGGATTTGACTTTTTTGCTTTCCAAATCACTTAAACTTCCTACTTGTAACTGCAGTATTTGGAAGGACCTTTGCATTTTAACATTGTGATTACGTGCGCTGTAAAACGCACGGACTGCATAAACATGTCACGAGAGACAACAAACTCTACTAATCAACAGAGGATATGAAACTATCTAAACTATTTTCCTGAATTGTATTAACCACAGGGTTTCGGAGACATGTAAAAAAGATACTTAAAGAATAGATCTTTGGGGATTTTGCTCTTGCTTTCATATCATGTGAATCTTCTTTGTTTCATCAGTTTTCCCACTTCCTTATTTTCTTTCTGAGTTTTAGTAGCTTTGTGGAGTATAAACATTATGTTGAAATGCTACATTTGCATGCATTAATGTGTTAAATTCACTAGTTCCATAAATGAAATGACCTTTCACATACATAATGAGTACAAATTTCCAACGTATTTGAAAGGTGAAAGGCAAATTTAGAGCTACTTTTTATACACTGGGCCACAGTTTAGAACTCAATCACTTGATCTTGAGGGGAAAGATGTAGATGTGTAAGCAGGAAAGTGGCAAGTTAAGTTTTTTCTGGAGAATTCAAAATAAGTATTCTCAAAAATACCTAAAATACAGTAATCAAAAGAAAGCATACCATTAACTTCACCAGTAGTCAGAAGTTTGGCCCTGTTGTTCTTTGGAATAAACTGTTTAGGAAATAGTGATATAGTTTATATTTATAATGTTTATGGAAGAAAAGTAAGTAAGACAAAACATAAGAGAGTACTGATGAACTAATTAGTAAAAGGTTCTGCACTTTCTGTATTTAAAATAAATGTAAAAGGGCGATATGAATTCATGGTTGTTAATCATATATAATCCTATCTAGATTCTAATTTACTGAAAATGCTCTATTTCAACCATGCTTCTTATTGTTTTGCTGTTGGTAGTAAATGGAGAAATATAAACCAGAATCTAAGGAACAAAAGTACTTATTTCAACATTTATGCAGAGATGCAAAGACCCAGAATACTCAACACAATATTGAGGGAGGAACAAAATCAGAGGACTGACACTACCCAACTTCAAGACTTACTATAAAGCTACAGGAATCAGGACAATATGGTGCTGGCAAAGAACAGACAAATAGATCAAATGACACATGAAGAGCCCAGCAATAGACCCCCATAAATATAGTCAATTGATGTTTGAGAAAGAAGCAAAGGTAATACAATGAAGAAAAGGCAGTCTTTTTAACAAAGGTGCTGGAACTATTGTCCATTCCCATTAAAAAAATGAATCTTGACAAAGAACTTTATAACTTTCACAAAAATTAACTCAAAATGGATCACAGATTTAATGTAGAGTGCAAAACTATAAAACACTTAGAAGATAATATATAAGACAGTCTAGATATCTCTGGGTTAGGTGATGACTTTTTAGATACAATACTAACGGTGCAATCAATGAAAGAAATAATTGATAAGCTGGACTTCATTAAGAGAGTGTGAACAGAATGAAAAGACAAGCAATGGTATGGGAGAAAATATTTGCAAAAGACATATCTGATAAAGGACAGTCATCTAAAATATAAAAGAAACTCTCCAGTAAGAAAACTAACAACCTGACTAAAAAAATGAGCCAAAGACTTCAACATATATCTCACTAAAGAAGAGATACAGATGGCAAATAAGCATATTAAAAGATGTTCCACATCATATGTCATAAAAGAAATGCAAATTAAAACAATTAAATATCACTATATACCTATTAGAATGACCAAAATCACCAAAATGACAGTGAAAACACCAAGTGCCAGTGAGGATGTAGAGCAACAGGAACGCTCAATCATTACTAGTGTGAGTGTAAAATGGTACAGCCACATTGGAAGACAGTTTATCAATGTCTTAAAACACTAAACATACTCATAATAAGGTCCAGCAATCTAATGAGTTGAAAACTATGTCCACCCAAAAAACCTGCACACAGATGTTTTCAGCAGCTTTATTCATAATTGCCAAAACTTGGAAGAAACAGGTGAACAGATAAACAAACTGGTACATCCAAACAATGGAATATTATTAAACTCTAAAAAGGAATGAGCAATCAAGCCATGAAAAGACATGGAAGAAACTTAAACATATATTACTAAGTGAAATAAACCAATGTGAAAAGGCTATATACTGTATGATTCCAACAATACAACATTTGCGAAAAGGCAAAACTATGGAGCCAGTAAAAGGATCAATGCTTGCTATGGGTTAATGGGGAGAGAGAGATGAAGAATCTGAGCACAGAGGATTTTTAAAGCAGTGAAACTACTTTATAAGATACTATAACGGTGGATACATGTCATTTAACATCTGTCAAAACACATGGAATGTACAACTAAGAGTGAACTGTAGTGTAAATTATGGACTTTGGGTGATAATAATGTATCAGTGTAGGTTCATTAATTGTAACAAATGTAGGTCTCTGGTGGAAGATGTTGACAATGTGGGAGACTATGCATGTGTGGGGGCAGGGAATATATGGAAAATCTCTGCACCATCTTCTCAATTTTTTTGTTAACATAAAACTGTTCTAAAAATAGTCTATTAAAAAAGTACTAATCTACAGTAATCTTAAATTTTCTTATTAGTTTCCTATAGTCAAGGAGTACTTCAAAATATTTTTTTCAACCTTAATAAGATATCACTGGAGTGTGTGTGTATGTGTGTGTATATATTTGTATGTGTGTGTTAGAGTGAGTGTGTGTATGTGTAAGATAGGACAGAGTGACTTCTTTATATTTCTATGAATCAATGATAATCAACTTTTAAGATATCAAAAAAGAAGATGTGTGGAAAAATAAACATCTTACTAAAGGTAAATTCATGGGCAATTATAAAAGCTAGTATTACTGTAACAAGGATTCATAACTATTTTTCATTTATTTCTACATAATTTAAGAGACAAATACATTAAAAAAATTGTTAGTGTAAAATCTAGTATTACTGTAACTTTGGTTTATAACTCCAAATCTTGTTTTCTACATAATTTAGGACACTAATGTATTAAAAAATTATTAATTTATGTTTTGGGACACACTATATATACATACATAATTTTGTGATGTCAACAATGGAAAGGGGTGGGGAAAGAACATTTTGTATGTCATTGAAGTTAAGCTGGTGTAAATTCAAATAAGAGTGTTATAACTTTAGGATTTTAAATGAAATCCCCATGGTAAACACAAAGAAAACAGCTCTACAATACACACAAAGGAAATGAGAAAGAAATTCAAATGTTTTGAGATTGGTTCAAGATGGCAGGGTAGAAGGACATGCTCTCACTCCCTCTTTTGAGAACACTGGAATCACAACTGGCTGCTGAACAATCATTGACAGAAAAACATTGGAATTCACCAAAAAAGATACCCCACATGCAAAGACAAAGGAGAAGCCATGATGAGACAGTAGGAGGGGTGCTATCACAACAAAAGCAAATCTCATAACTGCTGTGTGGGTGACTCACAACCTGGAGAACACTTACACCACAGAAGTCCACCCACTGGAGTGAAGGTTCTGAGCCACACGTCAGGCTTCCCAAACTGGGGGTCTGGCAACGGGAGGAGGAATTCCTAGAGAATCAGACTTCGAAGGCTAGTGGGATCTGACTGCAGGACTTCAGCAGGACTGGGGGAAACAGAGACTCGACTCTTGGAGGGCACACACAAAGTAGTGTGCGCATCGGGACCCAGGGGAAGGAGCAGTGACGCCTTAGGAGACTGAGCCAGACCTACCTGCTACTGTTGGAGGGTCTCCTGCAGAGGCAGGGGGCAGCTGTGGTTCACCAAGGGACAAGGACACTGTCAGGAGAAGTTCTGGGAAGTACTCCTTGGCATGAGCCCTCCCAGAGTCTGCCATTAGCCCCAAAAAAGAGCCCTGGGTAGGCTCAAGTGTTGCATCACCTCAGGCCAAAAAACCAACAGGAAGGGAACCCAGCCCCATCCAGAGCAGACAAGCAGATTAAAGTTTTACTAAGCTGTGCCCACCAGAGCAACAGCCAGCTCTACCCAACACCCATCAGGAAACTTCCACAAGCCTCTTACATAGCCTCATCTACTAGAGGGCAGACAGCAGAAGCAAGAAGAACTACAATCCTGCAGCCTATGGAACAAAAACCACATTCACAGAAGGATAGACAAGATGAAAAGGCAGAGGGCTATGTACCAGATGAAGGAACAAGATAAAACCCCAGAAAAACAACTAAGTGAAATGGAGACACGCAATCATCCAGAAAAAGAATCCAGAATAATGATAGTGAAGATGATCCAGGACCTCGGAAAAAGAATGGAGGGAAATATCGATAAGATGCAAGAAATGTTTAACAAAGATGTAAAAGAATTAAAGGACAAACAAAGAGAGATGAACAGTACAATAACAGAAATGAAAACTACACCAGAAGGAATCAATAGCAGAATAACTGAGGCAGAAGAATGGATAAGTGACCTGGAAGACAGAATGGTGGAATTCACTGTTGCGGAACAGAATAAAGAAAAAAGAATGAAAAGAAATGAAGACAGCCTAAGAGACCTCTGGGACAACATTAAACGTAACAACATTTGCATTATAGGGGTCCCAGAAGGAGGAGAGAGAGAAAGGACCACAGAAAATATTTGAAGAGATTATAGTCGAAAATTTCCCTAACATGGGAAAGGAAATAGCCACCCAAGTGCAGGAAGAGCAGAGAGTGCCATACAGGATAAATCCAAGGAGAAACATGCCAAGACACATGGTTCTCAAACTGGCAAAAATTAAAGACAAAGAAAAATTATTGAAAGAAGCAAGGGAAAAATGACAAATAACATACAAGGGAACTACCACAAGGTTAACAGCTGATTTCTCAGCAGAAACTCTACAAGCCAGAAGGGAGAGGCATGATATACTTAAAGTGATGAAAGGGAAGAAACTACCACCAAGATTACTCAACCCAGCAAGGATCTCATTCAGATTCAATGGAGAAATCAAAAGCTTTACAGACAAGCAAAAGCTAAGAGAATTCAGCACCACCAAACCAGCTCTACAACAAATGCTAAAGGAACTTCTCTAAGTGGGAAACACAAGAGAAGAAAAGGACCTACAAAAACAAACCCAAAACAATTAAGAAAATGGTAATAGGAACATACATATCAATAATTACCTTAAACGTGAATGGATTAAATGCTCCAACCATAAGACACAGGTTTGCTGAATGGATACAAAAACAAGACCCATATATATGCTGTCTACAAGACACCCACTTCAGACCTAGGGCCATATACAGACTGAAAGTGAGGGGATGGAAAAAGATATTCCATGCAAATGGAAATCAAAAGAAAGCTGGAGTAGCAGTACTCCTATCAGATTATATAGACTTGAAAATAAAGAATGTTACAGGAGACAAGGAAGGACACTACATAATGATCAAGGGATCAATCCAAGAAGAAGACATAACAATTATAAATACATATGCAACCAACATAGGAGCACCTCAATACATAAGGCAACTGCTAACAGCTATAAAAGAGGAAGTTGACAGTAACACAATAATAGTGGGGGACATTACACCTCACTTACACCAATGGACAGATCATCCAAACAGAAAATTAACAAGGAAACACAAGCTTTAAATGACACAACAGACCAGATAGATTTAATTCATATTTATAGGACGTTCCATCCAGAAACAGCAGATTACACTTTCTTCTCAAGTGTGCACGGAACATTCTCCAGGATAGATCACATCTTGGGTCACAAATCAAGCCTCAGTAAATTTAAGAAAATTGAAATCATATCAAGCATCTTTTCTGACCACAACGCTATGAGATTAGAAATCAATTACCGGGAAAAAAACGTAAAAAACACAAACACATGGAGGCTAAACAATACGTTACTAAATAACCAAGAGATCACTGAAGAAATCAAAGAGGAAATCAAAAATACCTAGACATGAATGACAATGAAAACACGATGAGCCAAAACCTATGGGATGCAGCAAAAGCAGTTCTAAGAGGGACATTTATAGCTATACAAGCCTACCTCAAGAAACAAGAAAAATCTCAAATAAACAATCTAACATTACACCTAAAGAAACTAGAGAAAGAAGAACAAACAAAACCCAAAGATAGTAGAAGCAAAGAAATCATAAAGATCAGAGCAGAAATAAAT
The DNA here is from genome assembly GCF_025265405.1 of Mesoplodon densirostris. Taxonomy (NCBI): domain Eukaryota; kingdom Metazoa; phylum Chordata; class Mammalia; order Artiodactyla; family Ziphiidae; genus Mesoplodon; species Mesoplodon densirostris. The sequence continues at coordinate 83,452,773 of NC_082663.1, forward strand.
GAAATAGAAACAAAGAAAACAATAGCAAAGATCAATAAAACTAAAATATGGTTCTTTGAGAAGATAAACAAAATTGATAAACCTTTAGCCAGACTCATCAAGAAAAAGAGGGAGAGGACTCAAATCAACAAAATTAGAAATGAAAAAGGAGAAGTTACAACAGACACTGCAGAAGTAGAAAGCATCCTAAGAGACTACTACAAGCAACTGTATGTCAATAAAATGGACAACCTGGAAGAAATGGATAAATTCTTTTTTTTTTTTTTTTCTTTTTTTTCTTTTTGCGGTATGTGGGCCTCTCACTGTTGTGGCCTCTCCCGCTGCGGAGCACAGGCTCCGGACGCGCAGGCCCAGCGGCCATGTCTCACGGGCCCAGCCGCTCCACGGCATATGGGATCCTCCCAGACTGGGGCACGAACCCATATCCCCTGCATCGGCAGGCGGACTCTTAACCACTGCGCCACCAGGGAGGCCCTGGATAAATTCTTAGAAATGTATAACCTTGCAAGACTGAACCAGGAAGAAATAGAAAATATGAACAGATGAATCACAAGTAATGAAATTGAAACTGTGATTAAATATCTTCCAACAAACAAAAGTCCAGGACCAGATGGCTTCACAGGTGAATCCTATCAAACATTTAGAGAAGAGCTAACACCCATCCTTCTCAAACTCTTCCAAAAAATTGCAGAGGAAGGAAAATTCCCAAACTCATTCTAAGACACCACCATCATCCTGATACATAAACCAGACAAGGATACTACAAAAAAAGAAAATTACAGACCAATATCACTGATGAATATAGATGTAAAAATCCTCAACAAAATACTAGCAAACAGAATCCAACAACACATTAAAAGGCTCATACACCATGATCAAGTGGAATTTATCCCAGGGATGCGAGGATTCTTCAATATATGCAAATCAACCAATGTGATACACCATATTAACAAATTGAAGAAGAAAAACCATATGATCATCTCAATAGATGCAGAAAAAGCTTTTGACAAAATTCAGCACCCATTTATGATAAAAACTCTCCAGAAAGTGGGCATAGAGGGAACCTACTTTAACATGATAAAGGCCATATAAGACAAACCCACAGCAAACATCATTCTCAACAGTGAAAAACTGAAAGCATTTCCTCTAAGATCAGGAACAAGACAAGAATGTCCACTCTCACCACTATTATTCAACATAGTTTTCGAAGTCCTGGCCATGGCAGTGAGAGAAGAAAAAGAAATACAAATTGGAAAGGAAGAAGTAAAACTGTCACTGTTTGAAGATGACATGGTACTATATATAAAGAATCCTAAAGATGCCACCAGAAAACTACTAGAGCTAATCAATGAATTTGGTAAATTTGCATGATACAAAATTAATACACAGAAATCTCTTGCATTCCTATACACTAATGATGAAAAATCTGAAAGAGAAATTAAGGAAACACTCCCATTTACCACTGCAACAAAAAGGATAAAATACCTAGGAATAAACCTACCTAGGGAGACAAAAAACCTGTATGAAGAAAACTATAAGACACTGATGAAAGAAATTAAAGACGATACCAATAGATGGAGAGATATATCATGTTCTTGGATTGGAAGAAGCAATATTGTGGAAATAACTATGCTACCCAAAGCAATCTACAGATTCAGTGCAATACCTATCAAATTACCAATGGCATTTTTTACAGAACTAGAACAAAAAGTCTTACAATTTGTATGGAGACACAAAAGACCCCAAATAGCCAAAGCAGTCTTGAGGGAAAAAAACGGAGCTGGAGGAATCAGACTCCCTGACATCAGACTATACTACAAAGCTACAGTAATCAAGACAGTATTGTACCGGCCCAAAAACAGAAACATCGATCAATGGAACAAGATAGAAAGCCCAGAGAAAAACCCACGCACCTATGGTCAACTAATCTATGACAAAGGAGGCAAGGATATACAATGGAGAAAAGACAGTCTCTTTAATAAGTGGTGCTGGGAAAACTGGACAGCTACATGTAAAAGAATGAAATTAGAACACTCCCTAACACCATACACAAAAATAAACTCAAAATGGATTAGAGACCTAAATGTAAGACTGGACACTATAAAACTCTTAGAGGAAAACATAGGAAGAACACTCTTTGACATAAATCACAGGAAGATATATATATATATATATATATATATATATATATATATATATATATTTGTGTGTGTGTGTTATGCGGGCCTCTCACTGCTGTGGCCTCTACCATTGTGGAGCACAGGCTCCGGACGTGCAGGCTCAGCGGCCATGTCTCACGGGCCTAGCCGCTCCGCGGCATGTGGGATCTTCCCAGACCGGGCCACGAACCTGTGTCTCCTGCAACGGCAGGTGGACTCTCAACCACTGTGCCACCAGGGAAGCCCAGGATGATATTTTTTTATCCACCTCTTATCGTAATGGAAATAAAAACAAAAAGAAAGAAATGGGACCTAATGAAACAAAAGCTTTTGTACAGCAAAGGAAACCATAAATAGGACAAAAAGACAACCCTCAGAATGGGAGAAAATATTTGCAAATGAATCATCAAATAAAGGATTACTCTCCAAAATATATAAACAGCTCATGCAGCTCAATATTAAAAAAAACAAACAACCCAATCCAAAAATGGGCAGAAGACCTAAATAGACATTTCTCCAAAGAAGACAAACAGATGGCCAAGAAGCACATGAAAAGCTGTTCAACATCACTAATTAATAGAGAAATGTAAATCAAAACTACAATGAGGTATCACCTCACACCAGTTAGAATGGGCATCATCAGAAAATCTACAAACAACAAATGCTGGAGATGGTGTGGAGAAAAGGGAACTCTCTTGCACTGTTGGTGTGAATGTAAATTGATATAGCCACTATGGAGAACAGTATGGAGGTTCCTTAAAGAACTAAAAATAGAATTACCATATGATGCAGCAATCCCACTACTGGGCTATACCCAGAGAAAATCATAATTCAAAAAGACACATGCACCCCAATGTTCATTTCAGCACTATTTACAATAGCTAGGACATGGAAGCAACCTAAATGCCCATCGACAGATGAATGGATAAAGAAGATGTGGTACATATATACAATGGAATATTACTTAGCCATAAAAAGGAACGAAATTGGGTGATTTGCAGAGACGTGGATAGATCTAGAGAGTGTCATACAAAGTGAAGTAAGTCAGAAAGAGAAAAACAAATATTGTATATTAACGCATATATATGGAAGCTAGAAAAATGGTATATATGAACCGGTTTGCAGGACAGAAATTAAGACACAGATGTAGAGAACAAATGTATGGACACCAAGGGGGGAAAGCAGTGGGGGTGGTAGTGGTGGTGGTGGTGTGACGAATTGGGAGATTGGAATTGAAATGTATACACTAATGTGTATTAAATGGATGACTAATAAGAAAAAGAAAAAAGAAACATAAAAATAAACACTTCACTATGTCAGATATGTTATTTTTTAGGTTCACCATAATAATAAAACAATTTGTTATACAATAAATATCTCAAGAAGTATATAATTCTGTTTTAAAAAGAAAGAAATTCAAATGTTTCACCATACACATATACATACACAAAACCAAAAAAAAAAAAATGATGGTAATACATGAACAGGAGTGGCTATACTAATGTCAAACAAAATAAAATTTAAATTTAAAAAAATCACAAGAAACAATGTACATTATGCTAAGTGAAATAAGCCAATTATAAAAAGACAAATACCGTATGTTTCTACTTATATAAGGAACTTAAATTAGTCAAAATCTTAAAGACAGATAGTAGAATCGTGATTTCTAACGACTAGGGGGAGAAGGGAATGGGAAGTAATTGTTTAACAGGTAGTATAGAGTTTCGGTTTTGCAAAAGGAAAAGAGTTCTGGATATCGATGATAGTGATCGTTGAACAACAATATGAATGTACTTAAAAGCACTAAATTGTACACTTAAAAATGGTTGAGATGGTAAATTATATGTTATGTGTAAATTTTACCACAATTTTTAAAAGAAGAAAAACTATAGACAAATTAGATTTTGTTAAAATTAAACTCTTGTTCATCAAAAGACAACATTACAAGAGTGAAAAGGCACACCACAGACTGGGAAAAATATCTGCAGTACATGTAATCAATAAAAACTTTAAAAAATTAAAAAGATGTGTTCTTAGAACAACACGTTATGAAGCTGCTCTCTATCAAGAACGCATCTTTTTTTTTTCAGACGCAAATTGTAATTTCAGGACTCTGTTGCTTAAAAAAATTGCTTATCTTCCAAATGCATTATTTTATGTTCCTTTGTTGGAAATTCATGCCAAATGTCAAGAGAATGAATGTTGAATAACCAGGATCTAATTATAAGAATGCAATTTAGTTGCGTGCAGAATAACAATTCCAAAAACTGTCTCAAGGTTTAAACAAGGAAATGGTAAATCCTTGAAGGAAAATATCTCAATAACAAAACAAAACAAAATGAAAACACCTTAGCCCAGTCCCAGTGACAGTATATAAAGCAAACTATTTTTAACTCTGGGTTTTGAAAGCTTTTTCTTTTAGGACTTCTAGCCATTGTATTTACTTGGTCCCCTGAACTTGCCCATCCTTTTTAGGTCCACTGATTTTGCCCTATGTCTTTATCATCTTATGAGTAAATTAATCAAAAGCCTAAATGGCCTTCATATCTCTAGCACCTCTGCTTGTCAACAGAATCTGTAGTTACAAGATTTACTCTCCTAAATTCACATATCTAATTGTGCTTCATGATTATCTTCCCAACCAGATCACAAGTTATTTTTCCAACTTTGTATTCCAATGCACCACAATGGACTCCATTATTCCACAAGTGTACAGTGTATTTAATTATTTTCTTGCCTCAGTTTCCTCTCATGATGCAATACATTTCCTTCTTGTTTCTTCTCTCTCTCCCTGTCTTCTTCCCCCTGAGAATCGCTTTAAAGTTCTTTAAAATCATTTTCTGCTTTAAAAGCTTAGTTCAAATTTCAGATTTTTAGGACTTCTTTGCTAACCTGAGGAACAAATTCTACACTTCGGACAATATACCCCCTTACCATTTGTTTATACTTTACCTAGCTATACATGCCTCTGTTTCTACCATAAAGCCTATGCATTCCTTTAAAGCAGTGATCAGCTCTTCCATTGTGAATCTACAGCATTTGACATTAAGTAGATATCTAATAAATATACAGTATTGCTTATCTTTGTGTTACATATCACACACACTTATATGTATGCATGACTGAACTTAGCCTTTTGGTCATTTACCACTTTTAAGCAAGAGTCTGCTTGTTAGGTCTTTCTTTTGAGCTTGTATTAATAAAAGGGAAATGTTGACTTAATTCATAAAAATGTCATCTATGACTTCTGGGGGGAAACAATAAGGCATATTATCTCAGCCAGCCTTCTCTACCACTAGTTGGCCTCTTAACTACAGTTGGGACTTAATTGCTCCTTAAATACATCTAACGTTTAAGCTTCCACAATATTGCCCACTAGCCATTTAGCACTTCTGTTGGTAGTTTTTACCCCAAATTCATGAATTATACTATGACTTCTTATTACTCTTTAACACAGCAAAATATAAAAATCAGTAGTTTCGGGGCTTCCCTGGTGGCGCAGTGGTTGAGAGTCCGCCTGCCGATGCAGGGGACACGGGTTCGTGCCCCGATCCCGGAAGATCCCACATGCCGCGGAGCGGCTGGGCCCGCGAGCCATGGCCGCGGAGCCTGTGTGTCCGGAGCCTGTGCTCCGCAACGGGAGAGGCCACAGCAGTGAGAGGCCCGCGTACAGCAAAAAAAAAAAAAAAAATCAGTAGTTTCTTCATGAGCAGATATAAATAAGTGCCAAGTTCAAATACTTGCTTTTTCAAGAAAGAGAATGAGCTAAAATAATACAGCACGTAAACGAAATTCAAGTTAGTAAACAGAGCAGCCATTATAAAACAATGGAAACATATATCCATTGGGAAATTACTGAGGTTCCTTCCTGTCTAGGGGAAAATGTGTAGTTATGTGTACCATGTGCCAAGGACAGACTGGTCCTTTCCAGACACTTACCCTCTGACAGCATGAATGAGTCTCAGTGATGGATAGGCAGTTCGCACTTTCAGTTTATTCTTAAGGATTAATGCATTAACCCACTCCACGTGCTTCTCTCCTCCTTTGACCATGAAAGCAGGGATCCAAAGGACACTGTCATTCAGCATGGAAAGTCTATGCACAAATTTTTCTCTGTCACTCTCATTCCGAAAGCCTCCAAATGCTCTTTGTACAACTGATGGATTCATGGTAATAAAATCTGATTTAGTTCCCACATCTGCAGCAAACTCCACCACAGGGGCTAGATTACACCTGAAGAGGAAAAAATTAATGGACAAATGAAAAGTAAATATGAAACAGTCACTCCTAAAATGGTGTGCATGAAAAGAAGAATGGGGAATGAGCATTTTTTTTTTTCACCAGGTGGAAAAAAAAGAAAGATAATCTGCCTGGTAAAATTACATTTTCAGTAAGTCACCACACATTCAGGAATGCTGTCTTCAATAATGATGTGCACTTCTAGTAATGGGGCTCAAATTCTCATTTATATTAATTCACTCTGCTGTCGAAGAATACTCATTGCTGTTATCTTCATAAAACCACATGATATGAATTCCTAATAGGTTAATTTATGATGGTAAATTCACAAGAGCTCTGCCATGTAGTAGGCAGTCTAAACCACATGCTGTTCCGTAAGTAAGTAAAACACATTTGACCTGATACTCCAATCTGCACCACTTGTCAAGCTTAAGTCATTTCGACAAGCTTATGAACATAAGTGGAGATGGCTTTTCTGTACCCTGAGGTTAAGGGAAAAATATAACTCCTTATGACGTTTTCCACAGACATATTTGTAATTGCCTTCTATAGGCCTAAATGTGAAGGAAAAGGTAGAAAAATGGAGTTATCACATTTAATATGCCTTTTTGAGATGTTAACTAATGCAGAAAAGCCTCTACTATAGGATCAAATATCTTTCTGTTCTTCAAAATGCCTGTTTTCCCTACTAAAAGGCCATGTGCCTTTGTGGAGGAGGGACAGAATTTGTTGCCCTGTTCTCACTACCAAAGCTCCAGGGCCTCAGAAAGTACCTGGGTCAGATTTTATTCTCGTAACCTGATTTCATTCCTGTATTACAAGAAAGCTTTGGAAAGCACCTTGAATTTTGCCTTCAACCAATTTGTGATGCTTCTTTGAGTCTGTCACATAGACCTTTGGATTTGATGTAACTTAAAAAATAGCTTTTTTAATTTTACAATATTTTAACTTGCTAAAAAGGGCACATTTTAATTAGTTGATAAGTGAAAAATTAGATTTTTAACAAACAAGAGTTTACTAATTTGGAAAAAAATCAATTGAATCTATACATTCATGAAAACACTCACACACACACAGATTTCTTTCTTTTCTTTTTCATTGTTTATATCAGCCTTTCAAGGGAAGGGAAGAGAAACTAATTTCCTCTTTCTGCATTTTTGCAGGTTTGACTGCATTATGAAAGTTTCTCACATTTCTCTTCCTTGTGCATTTTGCCACATTAATTAAATTCTCAAACAAGTTAAATTTAATTAGAAAGTAAAGTGTGTGCTCTGCTATTAAAATTACTGGTTTATATATCCTTCCTTATCTCTCTTAATTAATATATCTTATTACTTCCTAGATCTCTGACAACATTTATCTAATGCAACAAGTATCTTTCATCTCACACAATTAAGCAAAATCTATGTTATCTAGGATAACCTACTGAGAGAAAACAAATAAAAGTTAACACATATTATTTAGAAACAATCATTTCAAGTTATATAACTTTAATTATACCCACTATATTACATGATAGAGTATTTATTTGTCTCTATCCATGATCCATGCACTACTGGAGATTAGTTATTATTCACTCCCCTCACAGTAAGAATATTAGGAACGGGACTGCCCTGGGAAAGAACAGCTACATGTGAACAGAAGCAAACTGAACATCTTACAGTGGAACTCATGGAAGACTGAGGATATGATTTTTGAAGTCCTAAAATGTGCTCCATACCAGTTAAAAATAGTCTAAAATTCTAAGCAAGCTGATTAGAAGATGAATTTGGATACTGTGAGGAAATGGTTTCTGAACAACATTGGTACAAACACTTCTCCTTCCTCAGGTAAAAAATAAACAACACTTGTTAACATGACAGTTAACATGTTCCTGTCAGGGGAGATGGCTTCAGACAGATCTTTTTGCTGTAATAATTCCTCAGCGATTCTTTTCAGAGGATTTCCACCATAGTAAAAAAAATCTATACTTCTTTTTCTCTATAATTGTAAAAATAATCAGAGCCAACCCTGTTAAAGAAAGCCAAAATAATATCCCACTGAATTATCTTTTCAGGAAAAAAAAATCACTTAATTACTTCATGCTTTTCATTACTTTTTCTTATGACATATTTAAAAGCCCCTCCACACCCATGTTTGCTAACACCCACTCTTTTAGGACTGATTCAGCGTGTTTCTGAAACAGGATTGTCTGGCCATGTGCCATTTGAGAGCTAATAAGATAGTCATCAATAAAATTGGGTGCTGAAAGACAGGAAGTTTCCACCTTGGAAGCAAAAGGAAACGAACAGAATAACAATATTTCTGGAGAATAGGGTTGGTTCTAGGAGAGGAACCAATATATTTGATGTAGTCAAAGAATGCTAAATGGCTGTGATGTAAACTGAAAGAGCACCAGGAGATCAAAGAGTAATCAATCCACCTGAGCTTTACTGTAAAGTTTTTATGACCTAAGCACAGCCCAACCAGACTTTGTGAGGGATGGAAACAGAGGTACTGGAAATAGCATGACAGAAGGACACACTGTAAAATATGAACTATGCTGCCTCCACAGCCTGCTTGTTCATTTTCCCTGGAGTGACTATGTCTAATTTTTCACTGGAAGGAAAGATTAACATCATGTCCACATGTGGCCAGCAAATTAACTTCTTTGTAGTTGAGTTAGATATCTAGTCATATAATTAGCTGAATGTCACATAATCAGGGCAAGCATTAAGGAAGCCAAAATAACCAACCAGCTGTGTTACACTCCAGCAATTCAGTAGACTTGTTGTGAACTTCACAGCGTTACTAGTAGCAATACTGCTGATTGAGCAAGATTATAAATAGATTTGCAATCACACATTCTTAACTTTCCTTTTCAAAAAATCTTCTCAGGGATTACAATCATCAAAAGTATCCAGAATGTGTAGCAAGCATTTACGAAGCATTATTTCACATGTTTTTCTTAATCTCATAAAAGTGAAGTGCCCAATTTTTAAACGATGGATATCTGTGAGTCAAAACTACCGAGGGCACGAGAATATTTAATACACTCAAGTTCTGTTTCTTTAGCCAAATTAAATTTTTGTACTGACCAACTATTTTGACATATCAAAAACATGAGAACATATACACAGAATTAGGTCTGTTGGCCAAACTCCCTGTTTACTCTAAGCGGCCCAATTTTCAATTTGTTTGTTTTTATTTTCCATCACTGATTAAAAATCCTTGGGAAGGCAGCTAGCTCCACTTGTACTCTAGACCAGTGGTCCCCAACCTTTTTGGCACCAGGGACTGGTTTCGTAGAAGATAATTTTTCCACAGATGGGGTCGGGGGGGGGCAGGATGTTTCAGGCGGTAATGAGAGTGATGGGGAGCGACAGGGAGAGATAGGGAGCTGCAGATGAAGCTTTGCTTGCTCGACTGCCACTCACCTCCTGCTGTGTGGCCCAGTTCCTAACAGGCCGTGGACCAGTAGCGGTCTACGGCCCAGGGGTTGGGGATCCCTGCTCTAGACCTCTGAAATTTCTTCTGTGATCTCAAACTAGATGTGATTGCCTCTCAGCATTCCTTTTATGCAGAACTGAGGCACTTTCATTTATTTCACAGCCATATAAAATGTTTTTAATAAATTTTAATTCACTTAATTATTTAAGGAAAGATGTGTTTATTTCATGTATAATAGCTCAAGACCACTCAGTTCTCTAGCAAGACATATCTCTTAGATTTGTTAGTATTCTCTGCATGTCCCTTAAGTCATGGCTCAACAGTCTAAGTAACTAGGAGGTCCCTCTTTCAATAGCTCAACAGATATGCTTTGAGAGTTCATTGTGCAAATACTACACAGTACTCAGAACTCTTTTTCCGGCTATCTTACTATTTGTGCTAGTTTACAATGATATAAGCTGGCCAAAATATGATCTTGACAATTATTATTAGTAATAGCAATAAGATAATACTCATTCAATTAGCTACATGTTTATGTATTCCACATTTGTGCTACCTACAGAACTAGTCATCTGAGATACTGAGGTACGACAGCATGTACTGTGATATAGGAGGTGGTTAATTACTTCTTTACACATACAACATAGATTAAATGAGAAGGGAACAATACTGAGTGCACTACAGCCTTACCTCTATTCTTTCTCACCATTAGTTAATGTTCAGACAAGTTCCCATCACACAATTTTCCAAACACATCCTTTTTTTTTTGTTGGCCAATCTCATTGTGTATTTATCTGTACTAACACTGAAATCCCTCAGCCCAAACCATCGTTGTCAATGGAACCACATTTGTCAACTGACTATGAAGTGAGAGATAACCTCTTCTCTTTTCTGCCCTCAGAGGAAGCATATGGTTCCTATCTGCTCCCATCCTGTTTTTGAGCTTGAAGAGCCAAGAAAGAGAACAAAGAATCTCTAATACCTGGTTTTGTTTTAGGCTTTGTGGTTACCCTCTCAAAACTTCTAGGGGAAGCTGAAACATGCCACCTATGAGCCTCTTTGACTTTCTTGAGGTGAGGATAATAGACCCGAAACAATAATTTTGCAACACTTTGAGGTAAGGAGTAGTATTATCTCCACTTAGAGGTAAGGAACTAGGTCAAGGTAATTAGGAAACATGTCCAAGGACATAGCACATATAAAATAAAAGCATAACTATTTAAAAATGACTCCAGGACAGGAGTTTTAATTGACACTACTTATATATTGATTTCTTTCAGAATCAGTGAAAATCTACTTATACATTGATTTCTTTCAGAATCAGCGAAAAATGTATGTTCATGTTTCACCCCAACCTTCCTGTAAGAGAAAGAATGCCTTACCATTTGGTCTTAAGCATATTATACAAGGCCATTCAGCCACGACATTCCCCAAATCCTGAGCAGTTATTAAACAAAGGGCTTTTAGGTATCTAACACATAAAAATAATACTTATATTTCAGATCTCTTGAGGGAAAGGATTTTCGAAAAATGCTGGTAAAAGGTTTGAATATCTAATTGATGTGACTTTTTGAAATATGAAGCTTAGGGTTAACAGATGACTTATATGTGGTATATCATTAGGTAGTAAACAAAATAAACAAATCCTCAAGTTGATAGAAATAAATACAAAAATGACACATATCATGAAAATAACTAAGTGATTAAACAGAAGAGAGATGTTTTTTCACAAACCCAGATTTGTTTACATATTTGGCAAGGGTGAGAAGAACAGTGTCATATTATTTCTACGGAAATCACAGAATGAAAAAAATTAAACTCATTCTAGAAAACGAAGATCCAAATACCAGAGAAATATGTTAGACTATGGCATTTCCACACTTCAGTCAAAATCAAAATAGAGTCATTGGGCAAATTTGCTACAACTGCACAGATATTATTCAATAACTTAGTTTTCTGTGGGGAGAGGGAAAGGTATGCCAAGGAATGGATATATTGTGCTTAAATCAAATAAACTTGCATGGGCGTGATTGTTTTCTATTTCACAAAAGTGAATATATATAGTAGCAAGACTAATATTTATTTAAATTATTATAAATTTCAAGTTTCTGGAAAATTCAAATAAAGGAATATTAAGGATACCCTCTAAATCTTTCCTTTGTAATTAAAAATGAAGGATCGTTTTAACTTTTCTGAAGAGGGTATGAAGAGAAAATTCTGGCAGCTGTTGAGAAATTCCCTGTTCATTGTCTCGGGTAAAAATCCATTATTGGGATATTTCAGACAAGGGGGTGGGAAACCAAGCAATATCTTAGAATGTATTTTCAAGTACTCTTGTCCTAGTCAGGGAACTGGACTACTCCATTGATCAGTGGTTGCTGAGCAGTTAGTACTGTTTTACAGAGGGAAGAGAACTGATTTAGCATGGAATTTATGTTCTTAAAAATTATGTTGTACTTTAAAAGGAAAGAAACAGCATTCATGAAATATTATGGCTGATACTTTAATTATCCATGCCAGAAAACCAAGGCAGAAGAACTATAACATTTTCTCTTCGCAATTCATGGTGTTAATAAACTAAGTACAATGCGGTCATCACAGTGGCTGTGGGAAACATACTTGAGTTTTCTAACTTTCAGTGATTACACCAGCAAACCTGTCATAGTAACAGTGCATTGACATTTAACTTTCTTGTTTAAGAAAACAAAAATATTTTTGATTTGTCACTCTATAAATATATTTTTTCTTTTCATTTTTTGGAAAGTATAATCTAAATCATTGAAAAATGATTTCTAATTTAGTATATATAATTTACTTGACACTTGGTCCTGGAAAGACAGTTGGTATAATGTTCAGAGGAGTTAGGTATTCTGATACCATCAAGCATTCAGAAAAGTATCATATCATGAGTGGATAAAAATGAATGTTTCATTTTCTAATATCACAAGGTAGGCTAAGACAGCTTCACATTCATTACATCATATTTATTCTAAGTGGATTTTTCTCATACTCTGTTTAGTAGAAAATAACATTTTTGACTGGCGGAAAGCCCTTGATCTCCATAATTCTTTTATCTTCCATATCTGGTTCATCACAAAGCCCTAAAAATTCATCTCAGAAACTTCCTCATGAATATATTCTCTCTTCTCTATTTCTATTGATATTTTCTCAGCTTAGGTACCACCATGTTTTTTTGAACTATCATTGGAATAATTTCCTAATTAATTATTTTTCAAACTGTTAGCTGGAACAATTGGTGGATCATGAATTGATCTGCAATTTTTAAAGAATGAAAAAGAACAAAACTGTCTATAGTAGAAAATGACAGTGTTCCATGCACATAATTTTATGGAAATTTATTTCAGATTTACGTGTGTGTGTAGTAATAGTAGCTGAGGAAGCAATAGCAGGAGTATATCATGATATAAGTTGTATTTCTTGCTATGCATTTTTTTTAACAGTACTGAAAAACATTGCTCTAACCAGTTCTGTAACACAAGGACTCCAGCTTGATCATTCTCTGTTTCAAGGATGGTATTATCTTATTAATATGCACATTTGACCATGATACTATCCTAACCAAAAACCTTCAGAGATATCAGTCCAAGGGCTTTCATAATTTGCCCCTACCCTTACTTTCCAGAACTTTCTCTCTATACGTTTGCCTGTCTTAGATCCCAATGGCATCAGACTACTCCATGTACTTTTCTGTCTGTGTTCCTTTATTTATGATGATACCTCTGCCTGAAATGACTACCTCTCTAAGACACTCTAGTCTCTAACCTCAAAAAGTCCTATTTTTTCTTAAAACTCAAAGGTTAATATCCACTGCAATGTTTCACATGATTTCTTTGGCAGAACTAATTGCTTCTGCTGCACTGTTCTAAAATATTTACTTATATCTTTATTCTACAATGTATGGAACTTGATTACATTTAGTTGCTTGTATAAGGTTGATATCTTTAATGCAATTAGTCAAGCTAACCATAATAATAATGACGGTTACTCTGCGTAGGTGAATTGAGAACCTGTTTACAATGGTATTTGATCTCTCAATCTTCTAGGAGTGCTGCTGAGCATTTAAATCAAGTCCTGAAAATTCACAGGCCCATGGGCCACAGGTTAACGTAACTCTGAAAAATGGGCAATTTTGCTGGGCTATTTCCCCATTTAAAGGGGACAGGCTCTCATGGGCTTGATGATAAATGCCAAAGAAAACATATCTACCACCTGGTTTGGGCCCTGAGGCTGTCAGTTTGTGAGCTCTGCACTAAATCTTCTGATTCCCTGTACAAAGAGTTCAATTTTTATTTTTAACATGTATGTTCTGTTAAACATGTTAAACATGTTTCATTAGAAAGTTGGTCCAGTGTGTGTTTTTGGAGGTGAATTAAGGAACACAAAAGGTACTAATAAATATGTATTAAGCTGAAACCTGCATTTTAACTGTAGTTGTTAAAATATTTAACTCTCAGAAGGTGTGCTAACTAAAATACACAAAAATTGAAAAAAGTCATCCTTTTAAGGTTGGAATTATTTAAATTACAGCAAGAAATACAATCTGTTTCACTAATGTGAACGTATGTGCATGTTTAAAAGGTAAGTAGGATTATTGTTAATGATCTCAGTCATCGAAGCTTAAAAAGCATGAAAGGCACATTCACACAATACTTCAGTAAAATGATGTATGCCAAGAATAAGGGCAAGAATATCCATACAAATACAACATTCCTGGAAAGGGAATTATTTTCCTGTCCCAAACTGAACTGCCTTAAAACTTAGTTTCACTCATTTTTATAATTAGTTCCTTCTGTCTCTCTGGCAGCAATGTTTTTTTCTTAGTTCTCTTATTACTGTCACTGTACTATTTTGTTATTCCTCTCTTCATGTCTGTCTCCTCCATCAGACTGCAAACTCCAAACAGAACAGACCATGTAATTTATCCTTATATCCTTAATACCCAATGGAGCCCCTCAGAACTTGTCATCTAGCGGCTGCTTGATAATTGTTTGTTGAATGAAGAAATACTTGTTGGGGCTTCCCTGGTGGCGCAGTGGTTGAGAGTCCGCCTACCGATGCAGGGGACACGGGTTCCTGCCCCGGTCCGGGAAGATCCCACATGCTGCGGAGCAGCTAGGCCCGTGAGCCATGGCTGCTGACCACAACAGGAGAGGCCACAACACTGAGAGGCCCGCTTATTGCAAAAAAAAAAAAAAAAGAAATACTTGTTGAATTAATGTGACTACAAATTAATGGAACCACTGCTTCCAGTTTTAAACTTCAAATAAATGTTTTTATTTTTTAAAATCGTCATATTTAGGAGCCATACATTTATGCCAAAGGATACCAGTACTTAAGAAATAACTATGGAACCCTAATTTTGAACTGCTTTTCTAAACAATTCTGAATCACAATAGAAAAATCCCTCTCAATTCTTTATAGGATCACATGCTTTTGACTCAAGACCATGTTGTTCAGTCTGATCATTTATATAATTCACTAAACATAATAAGAGCTATCAGTTACTACCTTATGCAAGATACTATACATATCTAAGTTATTCAAACTTTAAAGAACATCCATATAATTAAGTATAAGTAATCATATTCTACAAATGAGGGGAAAAGAATTCAGTTTACAAATCCTCAGAGCTGGGATTTAAATCCAACTTTGTATCTAAAACACTATGAATCCAAAAGTTACTGCACGATACCGCAGGTTCAAATGATTTTCATTGTCCAAAATACATATTCATTTTCTCCCTCTCCCCCCGCCCATGCACACATACACTACACTTGACACTAATGACAGAATACAGAACTTGACTGCAAAACTATAAGTTGCATTTTTATGTGTTTGTTTAAACAAAAAATATATTTCCTGCTTAATATCACTCAGGTAGTGCTAGAGCTGTAACATGACGCCAAACCTCCTAACTCCCATATATATCACTCTTCTCATCTATACTCCAGAATTTTAACATAATTTTCAAAATTAAAATTGTTTTCATTTCCAATTTAGAAACAGTATTTGTGTTCACATACAAACACTAACAAAAAGAGAAGTTAAAATACTCTTCAAATATAGAACACTTGTACATCTCCCTCTAAAATATAATCACTATTAACATTTGGCACCATACTGACTTCTAATATGTTAAATAAAAGTTTCCAGTAATAGCATAAGTGAAGCTGTGGTTCCAAGAATTTTGGTGGATGCCAGTGAAATAGATATGGGAAGTAGGAGATCTTATCTCCCAGAAAAATGTCAAGGTCCTTTCCCCAAAACTATACTAAATGATGCTGGTATAAAACAATTTCCCTCCCTTTTGATAATGCTTGTATTCACTGGTTCTTCTTTATATATTTTGTACATATGGTGACTTCCCAAGGCCCTGACCTCATCACACTTACAATAATTCGTATGAATCATTAAAATGTAGTCTTGTTCCATAGAAAACAAGCTTATGGTTACCAAAGGGGAAAGGGGGGGAGGGATAAATTAGGAGTTTGGGATTGACATATACACACTACTATATATAAAATAGATAACCAACAAGGACCTACTGTATAGCACAGGGAACTCTACTCAATATCTTGTATTAACCTAGAGTGGAAGAGAATGTAAAAAAAAGAATATATATATATATATATATATATATGTATATATATATATCTGATTCACTTTGCTGTACACCTGAAACTAACACAACATTGTAAATCAACTATATTTCAACCAAAATTAAAAATAAACAAACAGACAAAAACTTAGTCTTGTTTTTCTTTGGCTAAGAAGTAATACCCTTCCACTGATTTTAAGTCTTAACATTGGCTTGCATACATCAGGAGGAAAGACAACACTCCTGGACCAAAGGAAACAAAAAAGCCAGATTAGAGGATACAGTATTAAGTATTAAGTAGAGAATGCTATTTCCACAAGTTGACTGATGAAAAGGAAATTTATAGAACATGGCAACCAGAAAGAAAAAAAAATCACACAACAATGCAAGTTGACAGGCTCTATTCCAAAGTTGTCTACTGAATCATAAGAAAATAGAGTCATAGGGTTTCAGAGCCAGAAAGGAATTTATGAGTCCATCTAGTTCAATGGCTAGATTTGGCATATCAGGAACACTGAAGCTCAAAATGGTTTATATTACTTGTTCAAAGTCACACAGCTATATTTAGTGGCAATACCAGCAAGAGAATCCAAGTTTCTGAACTCTTTCATGAGTATTATTTCAACTACACTCTTTGGGAGAATATATACTGCTTAGCAACAATGACCATTTTAGTGCAAATATTTACATCTTCTGTGTATCTGGGTCACAGATATAATTTTACTACAATGATATACAATACTACCAATACATTAATCCTAAACCATCAAAAGGAAGAAAAAAATACATTTATTGAATAACTAATTTGTACTTGGATTTATTCTAGAAAATTTCACACACATTATCTCATTTACTTCTATACTCACAAAAAAGGGAAGATAGAGATTATTTCCCTCATATTATATATAAAGAAACTGGGGCTTAGAGAAGTAAATAAATCACTTAAGACTGAATATAAATTAGATGGAAAAGATGGAACTTGAAACTAGATTTACCTGACTTAAAGGTTTATCACATTTGATTAAGATGTTAGCTCCTATGAGAGAAAAGGTCATGAGTCTCCTGCTTGATGATCTGTCTCTGGAATATTTTGACATATATTTTTGGCACATAGTAAGTGCTTAATAAAAGAAAGGAATTCTCACAGGATGGTCCACAGACCATGACTGGAGAAAATGCTAAACACTATAAAGTCAGCTTGGTGTTTATTCAATTTTTTACTGTTTTTTCCCTAGCTTTATTGAGATGTAATTGACATATAACATTATGTATGTTTAAGGTATACAACATGATTATATTATATATGTACATATTGTGAAATCATTGCCACACATAGTTACCATTCACACAGTTACCAGTTTTTGTGTGTGTTCGATTTTATTTGTTGTTCAATTTGTTTTGTTAGCCTAGACTTTGAAGAATGGCTGGTAGTTTGTGGAAATGTCGGACATTAAAATGGCCTTCCCTCTTCTGTCTTTCATGCTAGGTCACAAAAATTTGAAATGTACACTAGTTAAGACCATTTCTCACTGGTCTTCACATTTCAGAATAAACATACAACTAAAAACTTCACACTCTAGTGCAGCACTGACTGCTATTTCTAATTTAAAAAGATAAGTGTTTTCAATCTTCATTTGAAAATAAAGTATTGGACTTTGAGTATGAGAGAAAAAACTTCTGTTGTTGCTTCCTTCTTCAACTTACCATGTACACTCAGGAAAGTCACTTAGACTCTCTGTTCTATGGAAAAATGTGGTTTGTTAACCTAAGCCTAACTTCTTCAGAGGAACCAATGGGAACCAATTTGGATTATTCAAGATTCATTTTCTGTCATCCAAAAAATGTGGCATATTTATATTCACTATCATTTTCCCTTTCCATGTATTATGTAATTCATAGAGTCCTTGATTTTCTTAAATTGGCTTCCACCGTCTATCCCCACTGTCTCTATCTTACTTTGCCCCTCATTATCTCCATCCTTAGACTATTTTCAGTATTCCCATCTTTGTCCCCCTGTAATTGATCACCTAAAAATCTTCCTGAAATTTAAATGTGATCATGACATTCCTCTCCTGAGTGGCTCCACAGACTACTTGATAAATTAAATCCAATCTCCTTAGCAAAATACAATGGACCCTGAATAACCTGTCAGCTTCCCTCTCCAGCCTTACCTGCTTCTTTTGAGCCACACAACCTTCTATTCCATCATACTGAAACTATTCACAGGCCCAGAAAAGCCACTCATTCCTACACCCAGGTTCCTTGGTGCATCATAGATCCAGTTTGGACTAGGTCTCACTCTCTTTTCTCTCCTTTCCTTATTTCTTCAGTTTTCATCATAATTTAACTCGTGTTGCTTCTCTCAGGAAATCATCCTTGATCATCCAGCTTATGTATCCTCTCTGCCTCAATATCAGTGCCTAGTTCTGTGAGTACCTCTAATAAAGCAATTTGTGCATTATCAGTTCATTACTTTATTTTCTTTACAGGACTAAAATCATCTCAGATGTAAAGAATTGATCTCCATTTTTGTATCTTCCTGATAAATAGGTGAATAAAAGAATGAAGGAATTAATGAAAAAATTATAAGAAAGATCAAAGCTATGCTATGTATCACCTGAAAACAATAGGTACTGAAAAGTTCAATTGTGTTTGGCTTTGGAGTACATATTTTGGGCTGATGTCCACTTACAGATGAATTTAATAGTAGACAAATAACAAATGCTTTAAACCCAAAACTGAAGGTATATTTTGAAAATCTATGGAATGACCAACTGCCCATTTGCTAATGCTCCTTTGATGTAAGGAAAGGATGATCTCTACCATATTTTACATTAGTATGAATCTTATCATTGAAGTTTATCATCTTACTCTGTCCTATGATTTGGATTTCATCACATTTGCCTCCTCTAGTATCTTCCTTATTGAGTGTTCTTTCTCTTTCTTACCTTTGATTTATTTATTACCATGGTCCTTCCATCTGCAAATGTGCTCATGCTTCTATACCTTTACATTCCTCTTAAGCTTATAATAAGAACAACAACAAAACTCCAAAAAGAACAAACAAATAAGCCAACAAACTGTAAGGACCTCTCTTGGACTACAGGATACCATGTAAATCCTTAACATGGTGAAACAATCCTTCATTATTTAAGGCCAACATACCCTGTCATTTCCCCTTCCATATTGTCCTTCAATATGAACCTAATAGTAGAGTAGTCCCAAACACTGCCTTACCATAAGACCATTGAAAGCATTTGTCTTTGTGCTTACTGGACCCTTTGCCTGAGATTCCTCTTTTCCATGTGTTGAATGACTAATCATCCAGATGTACAATGATTTACTCATCCTTTCTTGCTGTGTGTTAGAAAATGCATTTATACTTCAACAATCGTTCACATTTGGGTAGATTCCTAGAACTGGAAATAGTAAATAAAGGAATCTACTATTTTTAAGGGTTGGGGGACATTATAAACCTGATTTTTGGAAAAGTTGTATCAATCTATATTTTTAAAAGCATTTCAAAGGAGTGCCAACATCAGTATAACTTTATGCTGAATACTAAGAACTTTAAATATCCTTGTTAGATTGATAGATGAAAAACTGTAGTTTTTTTTTATAATACTGCATTTTTAGAAAACAGTCACCCAAGTCCAGGAAGTGCAGAGAGTCCCAGTCAGGAAGCGCAAGGAGGAACACGCCAAGAGACATAGTAATCAAACTGACAAAAATTAAAAACAAACAAAAAATACTAAAAGCAACAAGGGAAAAATGACAAATAACATACAAGGGAACTCCCATAAGATTATCAGCTGATTTCTCAGCAGAAACTCTGCAAGCCAGAAGGGAGCGGCATGATATATTTAAAGTGATGAAAGGGAAGAACCTACAACCAAGAATACTCTACCCAGCAAGGCTCTCATTCAGATTTGATGGAGAAATCAAAAGCTTTACAGACAAGCAAAAGCTAAGAGAATTCAGTACCACCAGACCAGCTTTGAAACAAATGCTAAAGGAACTCCTCTAGGCAGGAAAGAGACTAGCAACTTAAAACAACCTGGTACATACATAGACTGCTATATCAAAACCTCATGGGGGGCTTCCCTGGTGGCGTAGTGGTTGAGAGTCTGCCTGCCAATGCAGGGGATGCGGGTTTGTGCCCCGGTCCGGGAGGATCCCATATGCCGCGGAGCGGCTGGGCCCATGAGCCATGGCCACTGAGCCTGCACGTCTGGAGCCTGTGCTCCACAATGGGAGAGGCCACAACAGTGAGAGGCCCTAGTATGGCCAAAAAAAACCCAAACAAACCTCACGGGAACAGCAAACCCAAAAACTACAATAGATACATGCACAAAAAAGAAAAAGCAACCCAAACACAACACTAAAGATGGTCATCAAACCGCAGGAGAAGAGAATAAAAGAGGAAGGGAAGAAAAAAGATGTATAAAAACAAACCCAAGACAATTAAGAAATGACAATTGGAACACATATACTGATAATTACCTTAAATGTAAATGGATTAAATGCTCCAATCAAAAGACATAGACTGGATGAATGAATAAAAAAACAAGACCTGTATATATGCTGTCTACAAGAGACCCACCTCAGACCTAGGGACACATACAGACTGAAAGTGAGGGGACAGATGAAGGTATTCCATGCAAATTGAAATCAAAACAAAGCTGGAGTACCAATACTCATATCAGACAAAATAGATTTTAAAAATAAAGACTGTTATAAGACACAAAGAAGGTCACTACATAATGATCAAGGGATCAGTCAAAGAAGAAGATATAACAATTGTAAATATATATGCACTCAACACAGGAGCATCTCAATATATGAGGCAAATACTAACAGCCATAAAAGGGGAAGTCGGCAGTAACACAATAATAGTGGGGGACTTTAACACCTCACTTTCATCAATGGACAGACCATCCAGACAGAAAATCAATAAGGAAACACAGGCCTTAAATGACACATTAGATCAGATGGACTTAATTGAGGTTTAAAGAGCATTCCATCCAAAAGCAGCAGAATACACATTCTTCTCAAGTGCACATGGAACATTCTCCAGGATTGACCAAATGCTGGGCAACAAAGCAAGCCTCCATAAATTTAAGAAAATTGAAATCGTATCAAGCATCTTTTCCAATCATAATGCTATGAGATTAGAAATAAACTACAAGAAAAAAACTAAAAAACCCACAAACATGTGGAGACTAAACAATATGCTACCAAACAACCAACGGATCACCGAAGAAATAAAAGAGGAAATCAAAAAATACTTAGAGACAAGTGAAAATGAAACCACAACAATCCAAAACCTATGGGATGCAGCAACAGCAGTTATGAGAGGGAAGTTAATAACAATACAATCTTACCTCAGGAAACAAGAAATATCTCAAATAAACAACCTAATCTTACACCTAAAGCAACTAGAGAAAGAAGAACAAACAAAACCTAAAGTTAGTAGAAGGAAAGAAATCATAAAAATCAGTGCAGAAAAAAATAGAGACAAAGAAAACAATAGCAAAGATCAATGAAACTAACAGCTGGTTCTTCGAAAAGGTAAACAAAGTTGACAAACTTTTAGCCAGACTCATCAAGAAAAAAGGGAAGAGGACTCAAATCAATAAAATTAGAAAATGGGATAGTCATTTTAAAACAATGTTTTAAAATTTAAAATAGTTTGTCAAGTCATTGTCATTTCCATTTTAAAAAAAAGTATCTCTTGTAGATAAAATCTTTTTATCCAAGGAGTGACATGATTGGAAAAAAAAGTTAGAGCCTTACCTCACATCACAATCCATAACGAATTCCATATTTAGTTTACAGTAGAATTTTAAAAACCATAAATAATTAGAATAAAATAGAAATTCTGATTTCTACCCAGAATATGTATTTTATGGTTAAAATCAATAGAAATAACAAAGATAATTAGTTTTTTTAAAACTATAAAATTTCAGATTAAAAATATGAATAAACCATTAAGTAAAAATAAGGTAGAAAATATATGTAGCAAATATCACATAAGCAATGTTGGTATTTCTAAAATATAAAGTGGTTTTTGTTTTTGTTTTTGTTTTTTTTGCGGTACGCTGGCCTCCCACTGTTGTGGCCTCCCCCGTTACGGAGCACAGGCTCCAGATGCGCAGGCTTAGCGGCCATGGCTCACGGGCCCAGCCGCTCCACGGCATGTGGGATCTTCCCAGACCAGGGCACGACTCCATGTCCCCTGCATCGGCAGGCAGACTCTCAACCACTGTGCCACCAGGGAAGCTCTAAAGTGGTTATTTTAATTAATAAGAATTTTAAAATATCTTTCTAAAGCCTGCACCAGTCTCCCTACCAGAAACTTAGTTGTTTGCAGTTAAAACATTTTATTTAAGGACAAACGTTCTCAGTGAGAGTGCAAGGGGAAAAAAATAAGGCCATTTTTGTGAACACGTAGAAAAGTAGGCATATTTTTTCTCTCCCAGAGAAGAGTCCATTTTGCTATAAAAGAGTTAGCATTCATAGAAGGTCAAAAAAGATGATTTAAAGTTTGCCATAAATTATCCACCAGTGGAGAATCAAACACTGAGTTATAAAAATGTATTGTATCAGTCAAGGTAAGTAAATTCTTCCATCTTTTTCTTTTGTGAAACATCTCATCCCTTCTCTTAGGAAGCTAGATCATCATAAAGTAAAACATTTTTATCTTATTACTTTGGTTTCCTGAAGAAATATATCTCTTCACTACAATTCTTTCTAATTTTATATACTCAGATTTTATAGACACTCCTATCTGAGTAGTGTTCCTGTGTCTTCACATTTCATATTATCTAATATGTTATTCAGTGTCAACTATATACACTTTTGATATATTTGATAAATTTGAGGAAGGTTTGACTTCTTGTCTATATAAGACAAAGAGAATTTGCATTTCTAGCCAATGGTCATGGCTATTAGAAAAAGTGGTAATAAATTTAACTTTCAACTACAACATTTGACTCAAGCAAGGTGTGCTTTAATATCAGTCGACATTAGTTTAGATTTACTGTTTATGCATTTCTTTACTATTTATATTTCCCAACTGATACTTAGAAAATCACTTTGAAATGATAGGCTTATTATTATTATTATTATTAATATCATTGGATGTTGGAAATAATCATGTTTAGAACCTAACGTATTTGTCCAATACTACATTTCCTGGCTTTATTTTTTTTATTTTATTTTTTATTGAAGTATAGTTGATTTACAATGTTATATTAGTTTCAGGTGTACAACATAGTGATTCTAATAATTGTCAGGAACCCAGCTTTTCTGATTCCCAATATCTAGGACATTTCACTATACTACTCATCATATTTCTGTATTTTCTTTTTAATTTTAAGGGTTTAAATGACCATAAATCACCTTATATATGACTCCTCTTACATATTAATTTTGGAATTCAGTGTTGTATTCAGTGTCTAAGGCAAGAATATATGGACACAAACCAAAATTTTCTCAATTCCTACATTGATTCTTTCATTCAATAAATAAATAGCACATACCTTAATGTATCAAATTTGGTACTAGGTCCTAACGATACAGGCTAACTAAATCAGACATGGTGAGGAGTCCCAGCTTCCCTAGACCATACTGTTTAGGCATATTGAGAATTCCAGAACATTACAAACCTTAATGCACATAAGAATCACCTGGGCACTGTGACCAAATGCACATTCTGACTCAGCAGGACTGGTGCAAGTCCTCACATTCTGTATTTCTAACAAGCTTCCAAGTGATGTTAATGCTGGTAGTTCAGAACCACAATCTGAATAGCAAGGATTTACTTATATAAATATGTATATATTTAAATGGATATTTTAAGTGATCTTTCATTGCTGTTCCTATATTTTAAGAAGAAAAATATGAACCAAGAGGAAATTAGAAGGGAATTGGTCAAGCACTGCAGGAACTGAAGATGTTGATTAACAAAGGAAAAACGAGCAAAGTTGTCTAGGCTAGAAGAAGATGGGGACAAGACAGAATGCAGGAAAGGGAGGTAGAAAGAGAGAAATAAACAAACAAAATTAAATTTGGAATTCCAACCAGCCAGAACAACAACAACACAAAGTGTTTTGCAGCTCTTAGTTAACCATTTCTGAGTCATTCAAGTCATACTGATTATTTCTAGTATCTCTGTTTAAGCACAGTGAGGAGTGGCATTTGATGGTCAAAAAATATCAGTTGCCAATTGTAACTGTTAATTAACCCCTCCCCTCCCCCAATGTTCTCTATATAACATCAAAGCTAGTACACTGTGGGACCAGGTTTACTTTAGATGAGGCTGAACAAGATCCCTCTTCTATGGAAAACCAGTACTGACAGGCTGCCTGACATTTCCTACTATCCACAGACAGCCCAGAGAATGGAAAGAATGCCCCATCATCCTTACCTGGGGGGAAGAGAAGAGCAGGGAAGGTGGAATGAGGATTTGTTCTCCACCACCTTTCAGCATTAAAATTAGGAAATATCTGATTTTTTTGGTTCTCATTAGAAAACCACAATTGTTAAGTTTATGAAATTCTTGAGTATAGACAATACAGATATTAGAATGTACGTTTTTGTAAATATATATGGGACTAAAATATCCAAAAAATGTGAAAAATAAAGGCAGGAAAATTGAAAAGCACTTTATATATCATTTTGCAAAATCCAAAACAATTTTCACCACTAAATAGTTGTATTCTTTAATGTAACATATGCACTGTTACAATAATTTTACACCTAACACCAAGAAAAAAAAAAAAAAAGACCCAAGAAAGGATTCAAAGATACTTTTAAACAGATTGCACGAAAGGAGTTTTTAACCCTGTTTTCCTTTACCTACAGTGATATATAAAGGACACATTATGTCTTCAAAACTCTAGATTCTTGAAATATTATAGCAAAACTTTAGATAAGTAATTATACATGGGGTAAACTTAGGGCTGAGATTTCGTAGAGGCAATTCTGTGGTTTCTGTGAGTAGGTAAGTTGTAACACTCTAAGGAAGATAGGAATAGTTCATACAATAATCTCAGTTTCTAAAACTAAAGTATAGCAAGGCGTACAATTTCATCCAATATCACCTACAATGAACTCTCCTCGGACCCCTGGAACCTATATTGGGTGATGGCTTTCCTCTGCAGCATTGACTCCATCTCTTTCCAATATTTAGCATACGTCAGGCCATCCAAATATAAAATATAGAATTTAATATCAATAGGACAGTGTCTCTAATGCTTACCAGGTGAGAGAAGGTTTATAACTGACACATCAATGTCAGATTAAACTAAATTTTTGCTTATCTGGAGCTGTATGACAAGATCTTTAACATCACAAGAACTTTATTATCCTTTATGAATTTTCCCTATCAGACAGGATTGTAAGTCAAGAAAAGCATGATATTTTCAACCTGAGTGAGTGACTGACCACCCATGTTTCTCTATCCTGGCCTCTTCCTTACAACATGGCACTCACTCACTGATTGAGGAACTATAGACTAACTGTCTTGAGGGTTGCACATATAAAAATCACTGATCAAGTGGACATAACACTATTATTTAATTATGATTTTAGGCATTTTTTTATTAAGAAATAAAATTATTTCTCTTACGTCCAGTTTTCTGTTATTTAGGTACATATGAAACCTAGATTTTACAAATCAGTTCAATATTTAATCAGTAATTAGAGAATCGAAGTAAGGCTTTAATTGATTTTCTTATCCTCATTTTTTTCCTTTAAGCTCCTATTTTGTATGATATCCCACAAAACGCAGCATTTAATTTAATTGATTAACTTATGATACAAACAGCCACTGAGGGAATATCTCTTCTAGGAGAGGAAATGCATGACACTGTGTGTGTGTCTGCATTTGTGTATAGTTACCATTACATGGGCAAAAATACAACGTGAGCACTTTTCACTGGCTTATTTAAAAATATTGCGGGATATTAAAAATAACTTTCTCCAGAACTACACTTCACAGGACAATAATGCCATGTATCTGCACCTTGCCCTCCTCCTCAATAGCACAACTGTTTGGAGCAAGAGATTCCTGTTTGCATATGATAATGCATTCTGTACATCATTAAACAAAGAAGATAGCATTTTATTTCTTTAAAGTACTTTCAGAAAAAATAAAGTTTAAAATCTAACTAATGCTGAATGAAGATATTATATAAAAATAATGCTTTGCTTTATAAAGTTAGAGGTCAACTTGAACATATACCTGGGTGAATCTGATCCTTGAGGGGGTCACTGAACTAACAGTGCCCTCTGCAAGCAGATCAGGTATAAGTTATCTCTCTCATAACAAACTTACTATCTAACAAGAAAAATGGGAAACAAACAAACAAACTGGGAACAACAGGTTACACATGCAACCAACCAACCAAAACTATCTATACCTATGCTGATATGCATATACACAATACAGCTCTGGGAAGGTGGGAAATTTGAAAGATTTTTAAAGATTGTTACTAAAATTTGTAACAATATTAATCAGTTTGACATGCATGGCAAACTATTTCAAGAAATAGGGCTTTGATTGAGGTTTAATGCAAAAGTCCTCTTTGATGTTCTAGAGTAGAATAGACACATGTACAGTAACAAAAGGTCATATATGCTTGGGGAAGAAAAAGATATTTGACACACAGATGATGAGTCAGATGCCATGAGAAAGATTAGAATTTTAGGAAGGATGGAGGTCTGGTAGTGATATGTCATTGAAGTCCCTTTTGTCCATGAGACTCAAAGGGATGAATTTCCAAACTGGATATTATTACAAAAGAAAAAGGTTTTTCTCCAGGGGTTATTTGTTTCTAATGAAAAATGTATTCCTGCCAAAGTTTACCTGGAAAATCAGAATCCCAATCCTGGGCTACACTTCCCTAATATATACTTTAATCTAGAACATTCCAACTTCTAATTTTGGAAAGCAGTAAAAATAGGAGGAAAAGAAGAAAAAGACAATTACGGCAATAATTTTCATGCCTTCATTAAGATGCTTATCCTCATTTTTTTTTTTTTTTTTTTTTTTTTCTTTTTGCGGTTTGTGGGCCTCTCACTGTTGTGGCCTCTCCCGTTGCGGAGCACAGGCTCCGGATGCGCAGGCCCAGCAGCCATGGCTCACGGGCCCAGCCGCTCCGCGGCATATGGGATCCTCCCAGACCGGGGCACGAACCCGTATCCCCTGCATCGGCAGGCGGACTCTTAACCACTTGCGCCACCAGGGAGGCCCTATCCTCATTTTTTTATACTTCTTGGTAAGAGCATAACAATTATAGACTCAGGATTGGTCACTATTGTGCTCTTGTTAAATAAGTTTTTAAGGTAACCATAGCTTAGAAAAGTATAAAGAACCTCTTGAAGTTCGATTATGCTCAAACACCAGTGAGTGACTTAACAACAAACAGATAACTTCTGGAGATCTAATGCACTGCCTAATGATTATAGCCAACAATACTGTATTATCAACTTTAAAGTTGCTAGAATACTAGATCTTAACTGTTCTCACCACAAAAAAAGAGAGGAGATAATTATGTGATCTGATTGAGGTGTTAACTGACACTACAATCTTAATTTCAGAGTTAAAGGTGAGGCTGAATCTAGTGGGTTATGTAGATCCCAATGCTAAAGCTTAAAGGGGTGTAGGAACAAGGAGTCAGTCACATTCGGATCCTGTAGCCCTCCTGGATTAATCAACCTTACAAATTCTCTTCTTCACCTTGCAACAATTTCTACTGTGCTCTAAAATCTTTTCCTCTTCACTTAATCTGCCCCCTGATTTTAATCTCTTCAGAAATTCTAGAAGCCTTACTCTTCCGTCACAGCCATAATTCACACAGACTTCAAAGTTTGAAGCTCGTTACTTCCACTTCCACTGTCATTCCCTCATCAAATATTTTTGTCTCCTCTTTGGACACAATTTTCTTGGTATATCTACATATTGACAAGGTTTTTCTTTCAGTTCAATCAATTTAAAAGTTCAGGTTTTTAAAGGCTCAACTGATGTCAAATCAATCTCTGATCCTGCATCCCACTGAGAAAAGATAGTATGGCAAAATGTTTGTAGTTATATTCATTGTTATGAATTGTATTCTCTGAGAGTACTCTCTTATGATTTTTCATGGTTATTATTCTTTTATTAAAAACTGTTGCCTATTTATGATTAATACTTATATAATTGTATTTATTTTTAATACTATAGTTAAAAAGATTTTTTTCAAGATCTATACTTTCAAAGCCTGGATTCCAGCATAGCTTCAAGGCTTCAAGTTATTTGTCAACATGGCAAATCAGCATACTTTCCTATCTATCTTTATATTGCAGTATTTCATATTTCAAAATACACATTTCATTTATTCAGCAAATATTTCTGAAGAACTAAAACAAGCCAAAAAATCTATTTAGATATACTGAGAATTAAAAAGTGCTAATTAATATCTGTTGTCATTACAACCTTAAGTCTACTGTTGTCTTTTTTTCAGTTAATCAAAAGCTAACTAAACACATGACTCATCAAATATCTGCTGACGATCAATGAAAAACAAATAGCTATGTTTAATTTTGTGAGAAAACTAAAAGACTAAAATATACTACCATACACAAGTACCATGTATAAAGAGTGAGGAAAGCAATTTGGTCCAAGGTATCAAATATAAACTTGTTAAATTATGTTCTTAGACTACACTAACTAGTTGACATTAAAAAAGTAATATTACCTTATATGTTACATCATTGTATAATAATGTTCATAATTTTATGAATAAATAAAATAATATAATTTATTGACTATAAATAGGATTATGAATATAATTAATTAAGTGAATTAATTCATTCACTAATAGAAATAAATAATTATTTCTATTAGTGAATAAAATAGTTTTTCTGTGTATTATATTTAATAAAATTGTCATTTGGCCAAAAAGGAAAGATGGTGTGAATCTTATTGCTATGAGATCATCTTTTCTTTCAATGATATAATAATTTTAATTTTACATTCCAGGGTAAGTGTAAGTTTGGATACTACACAGATAAAGACATAAAAGATAAATATTCGTTTGAGATTTCAATAATTCATAATATTAATATTAGATTTAAACATTTCTGCCAGTGTTCTACTCCTAAGTAAAGGGTCTTTGAAGAAATTATAATCTTTAGGAACAAAAGAAAGCTCACCTTATTACAAAATTGTGACTGTCAATCTCTTTTCCACATTCACTATCTAGTAGAATGCCAGAATTTCCAACAACCGCACAGGTCTTAAATCTTCGATTTTTCATTGGTGAAACTTCAGGTAGGAGGCTATGCAGATCCTGAGAAATATTTAGTGTCCGGCGTCTGTCCAGCACATAGTGTATGACATCACCAGGCTTAAAACTGCTCTTGACCACTGAGACATCTCGTTCTGCATCTAGGAAACGAAGAATGTTCTTCCTATATTTGAGATACAAGCAAAGTTTTCCATTAATGACAACATGTCCAAGGACTGGTAATATCATTTACAAAGTAACATATGATAAGATATAAATTGGTAAATCACTAACATTTAATATTCAGGTGGTAGCTAAACCAACCAATTAAGTAGATGCTAAAGGAAATAAAATATATTTTTAAAACGTCATTTGCACATAGTTTTTCAATGATTTTGTAAATAGATATATAGTATACACACCTATCTGTGGAGTGAAAAAGACCCCCTATCAAAATTTATAGAAAAGTTTATTAAATGAAATACTATTGCCATGACTTGACTTTCCTTAGCTAGATAGTATTCTGCCAGACTTAATTATCTATAATCATCTATTTTGTTCAGTGGTGTCTAGTTAAGGTGAATAGAAAAACTTGAAATTGTTAAGAATCATAATTTAGTTAACTCTATTAAAAGGATTGAATGTTCCAATAAAATTATTAACATTTATCAAAATCATGTGTATATTATAATTATTTGAAGTAAAGTTAAACTACAGCACTATATATATATGTGTATATATATGTATATGTGTATATATATATATGTATATATATATATATATGTGTGTATATATATATATATATATATATATATATATATATATATATATATATATATATATATGAAAGTTTTCTTCCAAGCTCAAGAATCCAGGAAATAAGATGGCTATATTAGAGGAAAAGATGGACAGATAGAACATTGGACCTTACAGGGCAGAGATAGCTAACTGTTCCTCAGTGTTCTTTCTTCCCTTCTTTCTTTTCCTATTTGAATCTTCTAAGTTTTACTTGGCCACACTGATACTCAGTTAGAACATTTCCAAGTTTCCAAACCCAAGTGCAGCTGGGTGTGGTCACATGAATTAGTTTTCTTAAACAGGATATGAGTGGATCAAGTGTATCACTATAGGAGAAAGAAATAAACTTCTGATTTGTTTGATTCACTGTATTTTAAAGTCTCCTTTTTTATGGAAGCTTAGCCTATCCCATAACTAATAAAGAAATTGATAAAAGATATGAGATACTACATACACGTATACGCACATGCTAAGTTAGATGATGGAAAATAAGAAAATAGATATGGCTGCCTGGAAAGCTGGTGACTCTTGGCATGATACAGAATAGCACCTTATAAAACTGTGGTCTATAATAACTTAGGAGTCATACCCTTATGTAATAAACTTGTTGCTCTTGGATAATTGGTTAAAAGGTGCTAGTATGTTGTTTTATGTTGGTTACTCCTTTTAGCAAGGAACTAAGAGCCAAAGTCAGACATGAAATAGCCAAGTTGCAAGTTGAGTGGAGGAGAATATCTCTGGCAACGGCCTATAATCTAAACTGTGTGAGAGTCCAGTAACTGGGACCTCCTAAATGACTCCAATAATCCAATTAGCAAGAGATACAACTATAAATCAGAGCCATGCTAGCAGCAAGGATATTGTCTTCTCCCCTAAGTCTATAGATTCAAACGTCTTAAGAGTAGTTGCCAATAAACTGAAGAGAAGGAGGGTTAGGTCAGAATAATTAGGGGAGAATCAGAAGGCTAAAGAACTGTGTTCAGAAGCAATCTTTAGGTGGGGTTATTCATACCGGGAACAAACTCCAAAGAAATAGCTCAGAAGCCTAATAAGTTTTTGAGAGAATTATATTGACAAAGAAATCTATGAATCTGGCTTACAAAAGTTTGGGATTGCTTGATCCTCAAGCTACCAAACATATACCACCCAGAAGCAATCTGAGAAAGCAGTCTTCTGGGTTGGAAGTTGGATATTACTTACTGAAGGGCTCTTAACTGCAAGCTTGAATTTTCAGAATGCTCAAAACAATGTCATTATTATAACATTCATGATAGGATAGACATTTTCCTCTAAGACTATTATTGTTTAAGCTCCATCACTATTTATAAATTTTATTATTAAGCACAAAATATGATCTCTTCCTATCACTCCATCAAAAGGGCAATTCCGGGCTTCCCTGGTGGCGCAGTGGGTGAGAGTCCGCCTGCCGACGCAGGGAACACGGGTTCGTGCCCGGGTCCGGGAAGATCCCACATGCCGCGAAGCGGCTGGGCCCGTGAGCCATGGCTGCTGAGCCTGCACGTCCGGAGCTTGTGCTCCGCAGCGGGAGAGGCCACAGCAGCGAGAGGCCCGCGACCGCAAAAATAAATAAATAAATAAATAAAAAGAGCAATTCCCCAAATCATACTCATAAGCCAGAAGCATGACTAGCAAGGAGGAATGCAAAATAACTAACTCATCTTTCCTTTTGTTTTCTTTATTTTGGTTTGCTTTAAATAGGTCCCACTTTAACGTGTAATCTAATTAGGAAACCAGATGATTGAATACTTTATTTGGCCAGATTTTATACACAAGGAATACACCCATCAGCTCTCTGAAAAAGAGACCATTTAAAATTTTTTTTCTCAAATATTTGGATTATCAGGTTTGCAAGGAGTAAAATTTGTACAGGAAAATCTATATAAATGCCCTACAAATGAAATTTTAAAATTAATAGAAATTATCAGGCATTATAATAATCATCTTAACAAAGTACAGACTACCTAAGAAGAGAATTGCTGGTGAAATCAGCAACCATAGAGCATATGAATTGCAGAAAATTGAGAACTCTTTCATTATGTTAAGCACATGCGATTCTTCACAAAAGTTAACAGCTAGCACCAAGAGCAGCAATCAACGTTTGTACAAATTAACTACCACTTACTTGTTTGGTGAAAAAATTAAATAATGCCTGACACCTGTATTTCAACAAAAATTTTTTTTTCATTTCCTGTGAAAATGACAAGCTTGACTCTAAAATGAAGACTGCACGGATGTGGTCAGATCGCCAAACTAGATGGTGTTATCATTTTCCTTTGAACTTAATTGAAAGGGGTTGCTGTAAGTATTTGAAGATGCAACTCACAAGTAGTGGCATGTTTGCAAGCATGAAGTGAATAGAGGTCCAGATTTCAAAGAAGACTCTTTAGCTTGGAAATCCAAAAAGGAAAATCCCCTTACTCATAAAGTTAACACTTAAACGCTTGTCAACTGATAGCAAGAGGGACTTTGCAATCACAGAACCTTTGCTGTGTTATAGAAAGTTAGCAGCAAAAATATTTGCAAACATACATCTTTTAAATCTGAGTATAAGAGAACACCTTTAATTTATTCATTCTTAGGGAAAATTGATATTTAAAAAGTGGACTGTAAGGGTTCAGGAAGAAAATAATGCTAAATGTGATAAATAATTATTAAGTACAGATGATACCATTGCATGTATTACTCCAATGCTGTCTTACAGGCTCAACAGTAGTTTATTTTTTAAATGGAAGCAGTAAAAAATAGTAAAAGTATTTTCCAAGACAGAATACAAAATACCAATTCACACAGACTAATCAAAATATAAAATGTAAGTTTCTTAGAGAAAACTCAGAACAATTGTTAGTGTTGAATTTGCTTTTTTAAACTGTAAAGGCGGTGGGGGGGGGGGGCCTTGAATGTCTCTAGTTTGTTCTTTTTCCTGCATTGAACCAAACTTTCATTTCTATTTTAGGGCTTAAATCTACACATGGAAAACTATCTGAGCTAAGATTCCTGGTGTAGGATGCAAGAAAGACTGAAAGTAATTACTATGAGTGAATATACTGATAAAATGCTTAATATTTTCTGGTAAGAGTAAAGTTAGTTTTTTTTTTCTCCCTAGTAGGCTGTAGGTATTTTTAGATTATAGATTTAATGGACTGTAAAAGTTCTATGGATTTGCTAAGTCTAACTGTTGTTCAGACTGTAAATCTATTTAAAAAAAAAAAAAACAGAAAGAAGAAAACTAGAGCTTAAATGTAATTAACTAAATATCACTGGAAGCCTGAAAAACTCTTGTACTTATGCTGAACTGAAACAACACGTTAAGTACTACCAAGGAGAACATATACGCTTTGCTCAAAAGGTACTTGATATGAATGAAAACAGCAAGTTAAACAAAATTACTTCAGAATGAGAGAGATAGAAAGAAAACTCTAACTTCTGGGCTCTAAGGAAGCATAAATCAACAAAAGCCGACATTTAATATGCAGGCTGTACCAGTATAAGTTTTTGTAATATGTGGTCGAGTTACTACCAGATTTTTAAAGCAGAGGATTGTGTTTTCTGTGTGCGACTTAAAAGAACATTAACAACAAAAGATTCCTTACAGGTCTCTGTCATTCTGTTAAGCATAATGTAACTTTTGAAACCCTATTCGAAAAGCAAACACCTAAGTTCAGCAACTGTTTTAACGATAAAGATAACTGATAGAAATCAGGAAATATGCTTCACTTTTGGTAAGACTAAAAAATTAGTCATAATGATTATATTTTTTGTTAGGCAATGCTGGCTTAAACTGAAAGACTGGTTTAGACTGTGAAACTGACAGGAATAGATTCTATACAGAAACTTTTCAGCTGAATTTTCAAGTAGAACTTCCCTTTCAACATCACCCACCACTTGAAATAGCAGCTGCAGAGTCCTGGGGAATTAATTTTCTAAACATTGTTTTCACTTGTGAAATGTTACGTATAGCTAACCTATCACCAGGTGCCACTCTTTCTTCTCTGTAGGTTTCCTGTCAACAACAAGCACATGTGCTGTGGCAACTAAAATTAATCTAAATGACATTGTTGACTCCATCAGCAAGTATTGTGAAGCAAATCTTACAGCTGGAATGCATCACAAGTTGAGAAACAAATTAGGTAGTGATACATATATTAGAAATCAGTTTTTGCAAACTTTTGACTCCAGACAAAAATCAGTGAATCAATTCAGTTGTTAGTGACATAGTTTACTAAAAAGAAAAAAAAAAGTTTAAGAAATGCCAAGTGTTTCATTATGCCTACAAAAAGCAGACAGAACACAATTTTTTGTCCTCAAAAGATTATTTCTGCAAGACAACATGCCTCGAAGCTCTGAAAAAAAACATAACCTATAGCTTGTTAGGGCTTCTGAGCTAAGGGTTTTAGCTGTTATAGGAAAAATATTCTAGTTAGTATTAAAAGAAAAACCCTGAACACAACCAAATGAAAAGGCAAAATTGTCTCAAAAAAAAGCTTGAAGAAAAGTACTTTTTAGTTTAATTTACACCTCAGATAGACATTTGATATTTGGCCCAGCATTTGGTAATATTGGATGAATACTATCTTATATTATTTTAGAGTAAAAAACTCAACTTCTCTGTACTTCATAAAGACGCATTTTAATAGTATGCATTTTTAGTATTAAACAATAGTCTTCCAGAAGATTTATCTCATAATAAGAGTTCTGGCTCCACTGTCAGGCCTGGCTTTGAAGCTTGACTCTGGGACTAACAAGCTGTGTGACCCATGACGTGTGCTATTGAAGTGTATGTGGACCTTTTTCTAAAGTAAATCAATGCATGCAACAGCAAATTCTTTTTGACAGTTGAAGCACATATAAATTTGCAATTATGTTTAGTCAACCTGCAAACCTTATTTGGTTAAGAACTTCGATATATGATAACACTAAGAGTTGAAAATATTTTTACTGACTAATTATGATGTGCTTATTCTGGTCCTGATGAGTAGCTGAGCTCATACATTTCTATACATCCATATCTGGTACTGTACGTAATTCTTTAGGTTTTTCTATCCAACATATGAAAAATGAGGGGGAAAGAAACAAACAACCCAAAGATGAAAAAAAGTCAAGTCACAAGTGTTGGACATGACTAGATAATTTCTCAGTACAATGTTCACAGATATACTCACAACATCTGATACGTCTTAAATGTATCATTTCTTAGCTTACAATAATAAAGAACTACTACCAATAACATCAAGCCTTTAACCAAGCTAATTAGTTTAATTGTGAAGTTAGCTGTGGAATTCATGAACTTCCCTAAATCTTGATGAATTTTCAAAGTACAATGAACTAATACATGAAATTGTCTCTCTCAGACAACTCCCCAGAGGTACAGTTGTTTGATGAATATATATGAATCAATTCTTGATGTGCTTATGAAAGCGGCAGAGTGCATATAGGGCTGGAAGAATCAGTAATAAGAAAGAAAATCATGTCTACAAATGTAGGGAAAAACAATTTATCTTCAGTGACTGTTTCACAATTTAATGCAAACAGATAAATAATTTATTAGGAATATCACAAGTGCATTAAGTTTAATGAGATTTTTTAAATGAGAAAGATTTGTAAGCATAGTTCAATAATGTAAGATCAAAAATGATTGGTTGTAACATCTTAATCAAAAGCTTCAAAGTAGAATTTTGAAAACACTTGTAAAATATGCCCACACCCCCTCAAAGACACAAAATAATGTGGTTCTTCATAAATGCTATAGATGTGGGGAAAAAACAAAGGAAAATAACCAAAATACTTTAAGATTAGTTTCAAGTATGATTTAAAAAGAAAGCTAAGCCAATAATCAGGTATTTTTATATTCTATATTTTTATTATAGGTGTCAAATTGATTGATACTTACTAGTCACTACAGCTATAGGCAATTATAATTTTTATGAACTGTTTGTACATTGTACGGTAATGGTTTTACAAATTATTATTTCCTTGTAAGGAAGTGACAACTTTGTATGTCTTATTCAATATTTGCTCACTGTTTTATTGTTTACTTATGTGTTAAGGAGAACCATATGAAGAGTACTAACATTTCACTCATATTATTAGCTGTTATAATTGAAAATAAATCACCCTCAAAGATATGAATGCAACCTTCATTAATTTGTAAAGTTGCAATAATAAATTGCTTGGGTCAGTTTATGTTAAATACCCTTAGCTTGAATATCTTAAAAATAGCAATAGATATAGCCTCATGCACATCTATAGTATTCATTTTTTCATAGATACTAGGAAGGCATGGCCAGATATATTGATTAAACTATTGTTAATTATGTATTTAATTTATTTATTAGACTTATCTGATACATTATTTAGCATGGCTAGATATATTAAACTGTTACAATTTCTTATTTTACTTTACTTTCTTCTATTACTTTCCTTTACCTGATCCACTGAGCCTTACATAATTGACAACTTCCTTGCCAAATCATTCAAACTTGAAAGTTCTCTTTCTAGGCATACTCAGAGATCAAATATTTTCTTTTTTAATCACCCATATTTCTCTTTTTCCAATCTACTTCTAAGAAACATAAATCCTTACTCTCTGCTAAACTCAACCACACTGTATTTATGGCCCCATCTAGTTCCATATCCTATAGCTTTTTCCTCATAATTATCTCATCTCTTACAGGGTTTCTAAATTCAAATGTAGGTATAGGAGTATGAGTTAGTGAGGAAGACACTAGGTAGGTATCATGAGAAAAGGGAGCTCCAGGTGTAAAACTGTCAAACTGGAGAGCTCGTGGTTCGTGTTGGCTTAAGCCAAAGAGTTCTCAGGAGGAACACAGGTCCAGAGTTGTCACATTTTAAAATTTCTTAAGAGTATATGAAAATCTGTACTTTTATAAGAAATCTGCTAATTTTTTAGTACTGCTTTAAGTTTCTTTTTACCCAGTTGAAATAAATATTGCTTGCTGAACATATTCTACACAAAAGACACCAATTTATAAACTCTGTCAGAGTTGCACTACATCACACGCTACTCATTTCACTGTTCTTGCACTCTGCCTACAAATACATAAAGTTCACCCTAAACTAAAAACAGCCAAACATACACCACTTGACATTGCCATGGTTTGATTCCTGTCTCCATTCCAGTCACTTTGAAAGCTTTAAAACAAAGTAGTCTAACCATTTCTGAATTTCCATGGCGCCCATTTCTTTTTAATTTCCAGACATTCTTTCAACTATATTTCAACATGTAGTGAGTGCCTTTGCTGCAATGCATTCTATGAATTGCGATGCATACTCTAAAGATGAAGATAGTAGACTCTTCCTTAAAGGGGCTTATAATCTATATTATACGTACATGTGATCCAAGAAGTGAGGAGGTAGAAACTCCAGCAGATCAGCAGCTTACCCTCTTAACCACTAACCTACTCTTACAAAATCTGTGTGTTCATATCCAGTCATGGAGTAATTAGCATTTTGCCAATACTAGAAAAATGCAATGATTTTATTACGTAAAGGACAGTTGTTCTCTTGAACTTTTTAAAAGAGTTCTGATTTACTGAAATGCTGATTTAAACATACCAACCAATGCAGCAACGTAACTATAGAGAAAATGATCTGCTTGCTTCCTCCATAATTAGGAAGGTCTGGCCATAACTCTCTTATTAGAGAATTATAATTGAAGAAAACAAGATATAATGGATATATGTAGGCATTGAGTTTGATTTCAAGAGCTTATCTAAGCAAAAATATCAGAATCTTACAGAGAATAAACCTGTACTCTAGAAGCCTTATTTGCTAATTGTTACCTATTTAAGGTATAATTATTGAGACTTTTATTACAGGAGCACACATAGAAATACCCCTTCATAGAATAAGTCAAATTTATTTATAATTGTTGGCTAAATGGCAGTTGAATAGGCTCTACTTATATCCAGTGTGAGAAAACACAAGATCAGTATGAAGACTTTAGAGAAGTTAAAGATAATTCTCAAAATATACGTCCATCCTGAGTAATAAAGAAAAGTGTGTTAAACATTAGGATTCTGTCGAACATTTTATTTCATTAGTATAAAGACAGTATATTAAAAACTCACATATTCATCCTTATATTTCTGGCTGTATAATGATTTCAGTTTTATAGTTTCACATCCTTCAGTGAGAAACATTAAGAGCCTGTTCACCCTTACTGAAGTATTCATACTTAAACTATAAATCAAGCATTCAATATAAGTTTGCCAAGCCCAATGTATTCTAGAACATGATATGAAATTTATTATGTCTTATTAAAGAAACTCACCTTATCTCTAGGACCAAAGAGGAATTGATTTTCCAACCTTCTACAGAATGCTGGAAGACTGAAGAGCCAGCCTTTCGAATGATTTTATCCGAACTATTGACAAGTGATCGACTCAAACACAGCTCACCATCTCTGAAACAAATCACAATGCCAGCTTTGTGAAAGTAAGAAGCATTTTGTATAAACAGCATAATACATAATTTGATTTAGATTACTGGTGACAACTTGTAGATACAACTTTTTCTACCTGTTAGAAGAAGTATGAGCATGATGAAAGGTATTATAAAGATTAGGTGAATATAACTTTATCAGGAGAATCATTTACACTTATTATTTTACTTATTATTTTTGAAATAAAACTATTTTTATATAAAGAAAAGACCTTTGTAGTATTTAGGAAAAAAATTCTCATCGAAGTTCTGTTCCCCTTTAGCCCCTCCCTCCCCTGCTGTGTTTAACAATAGAGACAGGATGTTTGGCCAATTCTCCTGCATCTGTGTAACTGTGACTCCTAAGATTGTCACAGAAGACATACAGACATAATGGAAAGAGCTTTTGTTTTGGAGTAAGAAGACTTTGAATATCAGGTGATCTGGGCATGTTTGTGATTCTATCACTTGCTAGCCCATATGTCTTTTGACAATATTCTCTTTCACGGTGGTAAAGCCACTGTGACTTTACCTTACCTTGAAAATTGCAAAAACATTATCTAATATGCTTTGACTTTGTGAGAAGTGGAGCTCTGCATGTGAAAGTAATTTATAAAACACAATTGAAGTGCTAATTCTAAAATTACATCGGTCTCAAAACATCTCAACAATGAGATGCTTCCCTGATAGTTGGTGGTGAGGAGATAGAGATTGCAATGGGGGGGGAAACTCATTCAGTAGCCATTATTACTGGTATTTTCTGTTATATCAAATAATTAACTATGCTATCCCCACCAATTAATAGCAACAGGCAAGTATATCATGCTGCATGCTACTAGCAGGGGTGTTGGTGGTAGGTGACAGACACCTATGATCGCATTTATACCATTAGGACCTTTATAGACGAACCTCTTCATTGTTCAGTAGACTATTCCTTGGTACTTTATACATGTAAACCCGGATTCAGAGAATAAAATAGCCACCTCTCTATGGCATAGCCCTTTCAATATCTGTATTTCTTTACATGTCACCTCAATTTTTTAGAATCTCAAAAACATAGTTAAAAAGTAACATGACTATTTGCTCAGTCACAAAGTCTAAATCTGTGTTTATTATGTAGGCAATCCTCCCCTACTATCAATGGAAACATTGCCTGTGCAACAGCTGCTAGATGAATTCTGTAATTGGAGGCTGATAGTTTGGTATTTTGGTTTGCATTCTTTTTTAAACATGTAGTTCCAATTTGAAGCAACTCAAAGCATCAAATGCAACTACTCCCTGTGAAATTTAGAACTCTATAAAAATTAATATTTTAAACTGTCCTACTGATGAAAATGATACATTTGCATGCCTATGCATGGCTAATCATAGTCATTTTATAGAGGTCATTTAGGATGCAAGGAAACATAGGGTGCAATTACTACTCAGTAGCCCCGAGTCAATTTTTATATTACACGTCTAATGATAATAACTATTACATATGAATGAAAATGTGGATATACAGAGTTAACCTTCACACTTTTGGAGATACGCCTTCAAGAGTATGGACACAAATTCTCACCATTTCTAGGGGTAGGGACCTTCCCCATCTTCATCTTATTAATAATTAACTGTCCTGTCAATATCATCTTTTTCTAACCACAGATTGCTACAATTAAAATAATTATTTTCACCACCAATAAACTTTTACAGAAGAAGTAAGCTGGCATTTTAAATATCTGTGGGAGATTGCTTTACTGACAGGTAGATAAAGATACATTTTTATAAGGCAGAATGATTGCTATGATATTGTATGGAGGCTTTTCAAAACCTCTAAGATTTAAAAAAAGTGCTTTAAAAGTTTAAATCAGTTTTATATTAATGAAATGCTACCACATTATTCTGCTATTTGAATTGTTTTCATTGAACTGGTGATAAGTCAAACTTCAGACTTTTACCACTGGAAAGAATTTTGAATGAAAATAGCTACAACGAGTAACACTTCTTGAAGTCAATGGAATTCATGTGTGAGAAGGCCAGGCTGCCAGCAACCTGAGGCTCTGGAGCAAATTTCTTTGTATAGGTTAAATGAGTCCCAAGGGGTTTTTCTGCTTGTGACCTTGGTAGTACTCGGTCTGGAATAGGCTTTTCCTTCCTGTGAATGCAAGGCATGAAGGATGTTGCCACCCCCTACTAGTTTCTCATCCCAGATCAGACACGAGTGCTAAACAGCTGCACTGAAAACATTTCTCGGATGGGGTGTATACAGGAAGATTCAACACGTACTTCTAAAGGGATAATTACACAACATATAAAAGAAATAAAGCAATATATATTATAAAGTATCCCTGCTTATATCGAGCTAAGAAAAACCCAGTTAGATGGTCATCTATGCGATACCAGTGACAGAAGCTAATCAGCAGTTATATTACTAGTCTTTACAAATATTTTTCTTTGAAGTATGAGTTGCCAGGCATCACTACAATTTATTCTATTAATTCTGCAGTACATAACACACAAGATTAATTTTCATTCATGAAATTAGGTCCCCCAAAGCCCAGGAATGAACCCCACTGTAAGCTCTTCTTGACTTGGCTTTTGAATAAATGTGTTCCCTTAGGTTAAATTTTCTCTTTAATATTAAAATTTAAGTCATTTAAATGAAAAGAACTTGCATCAAATTAAGCCTGAACACAAACAGCAGGCAATTTTGTGTTTTCATTCCTTAAGTGCCAAACAACTAAAAATAAAGATGCGATGTACTACCTTAACTTACAGCCTAGGCTTTTAGTAGAATTCCAAATATAACATATGAAGTAACATGCAGATTCTGGTTTCCTGAGTTACAAGAGTGTGTTCCACCTTAGAACAAACTGGAACTAACATTGCTAACAGTGATAATACTTTAAGTATGAATGTTTATCTCCACTGTCACTTCTATCATAAGTTTCAGAACTAATACTGCTGATCATCTAGTGAGACAACCTAAAGTACACAAATTAAAAAGGAAATCTGTAGATAGTAAGAAAAGTAAGTTAAAGTGTCATTTAAAGTCACCCAGGAAAAGAGTATGTAGCAAGTTTTAAGGAATAATAATCAAAGCAAATGTCTATTTGGTATTAAAGTTTGTTACACTTTTAAATACATTATTTCATTAGATGCATATACCCACATATTTTTACCTGTAGAACCCTTAAGTGAACATATTTCTAATTATACCAAAGAGCACACAGAGCCAGTAAAATTACAGGCCAGTTGTGAGGCAAGTGCCATTTTTCCCATTAAGAAAAAATATCAATTAAGAATAGACCACTTCATACCCCTAATGCCCTTTCAGTTAAACTTCACTAGTCAACAGACCAGGCAATTGATAGGTTAGCTTCGAAGGAAACAGTTTTAAATGTCCAATTATTACTTGACCTATTCTCCAATAATTCCTTATTACAAACATGCTGCTAGTATTCCTCTGGAGATACGAGAATGTGGATGGTTGGTAGGAAAGCTGGGCTGCTGTTCTTTTTCCTTCTCTGTGGAATGACTGCTCCATATTGCATACAAGAACCTTGCTACACTGACTCTAGATGGGACCTCCAGCGTTAAAACGGGAGGCAGGTCGAATAGATAAAGAAACTGCTGCCTACTGCAAATGGTAGCAGGGAAGCTAAATATGAATCTAGGAGGATGTTCTAAGATACATGGACTGTGGAACTGTCCTTAATTGAATCCGCTGCCCACTCGCAAGGCACGCAGTGTCCCCCAAAAAGTCAGGGACTGCTGTTTACGTCACTGCTGATTACTGGCCTGGGTTCTGGGGCCAAACCGCCACTCTAGTTTACTCATCTCAAAACGAGTTCCTCCACGTGGCTTGGGTAGAAAGAGAGTCAAGGAGAAGAAGGCCGTTTGATGAGTCAACTCCTCCACCAGAAGCACTATTCTGGAGTTGAAACGAAATTATAAACTGGTATCACAAGCTTTTCCTCTGAACGTTTCATGTGAGGGAAAAGCGAAACAGCGCTCAGGGGGAACTAGCTGTCCTCACGTTGCCCCCGGCAGCGCCGACCCCAAGGGCTCAGGGAAGAGCTGGCGGCGGCAGCCCCGACGCTGCGGGGCACAGGGAGACGCGCGCCGCCTCGCCCTGCACGGCTGTAATTGCGGGATTTAATTAGGAAGGAGGAGCCCGGTTGCCGACTGAGCAGCAGTTATTATTTATTTTTTTAATTTTAAAGGGGGCCTGATTTCTGCAGTAAAGGCTTCCGCGTCTCCTCACCATTCTTCCACCCTCGCGGCCAGCTCTCGCGGAGCAGCAGCTGCTCCGCCACGCACTTCTCCTTCTGTTTGATCAACCCGCGCCCGCCCCGCGCAATCTCGAAGGAGCAGGGAAAGCTGGCTCAGCCCGAAAAAGGTGCAAGAGAAACCCCTCACCCCCAGCTGGCCCGACCGCCGCGCCCCTGCCTGCGCCCGCCTCCTACTCCTCCTCGGCGCCCTGGGCAGCGCCCACCGGCTGGCGGCGTCCAGGAAAGGCCACGGGAGGAACGTCGCCCGGGAAATGAGGCGCATCCCAGGTCGGTTATTTGACCCGGAGGACTCGGGATGCGCTCCTCCTTCCTGCCGGCGGCTAAGGGAGGCCCGGAGAGGACGCCTGGGGGGCGGGTGGTGCCTCCTCTCGCCTCCCTCGTCCCTCCCACTCTCGCTCTCCAGGGTTGCCAGCCAAGGGCCCGAACCTCAAGAGTCCTGGCGAGGCTTGGCTGCTTTGTCTGGGCTCAGGCATATCTTCGGAGCCCACCAGCCGGGAAGGGAACAAAGAGCCTCGACCCCCACGCCCCAGCCTCCGCCTCTCCCCCACGCGCCGGTTCACCACCTTCCTGAAGACCCCTTTGTCTGCCTGGGAAGCACAGGTCTACCGGGGGTGCCCACACCCCCGCCCAGAGTCCTTCTTTTCTGACAATCGAGCTAGGCTGAATTTTCAACCCACCCACTCCCTATGTTAACATCATACAGTTCGGCGTTTTTCCCCCCAACATAGACCATTTAGAGATTTGTTGATGCATAACAATCAGCCAGCCCATCCCTTATTAGCTTTTTCATTCCCTTCCCGTCCCTTTCGACTGTACTTCTATGTTAATTTTCTATAAAATAACAATTTCTTATGTAAAGATAAGCCGGCGTCTTGCTCCCTTAAATTCTCATTACTTAGGGAGGAGCAGGAATATTAAGTAACGGAGTGAATTAAGTTTGTGTGTGTGTGCACGCGCGCACACGTTTTAGCAGTCCTGTCCACCGCCCACCCCCGACCCCGCCCGCCCCAACGGCAAGGGTTCTATCTTGGTTTTCATAAATCTTAGGGAAAATAAAAACCAGGCTGGCATCTCTGCCAGTGTGGAGTTTCCGATAGCGATAGCAGACGCCTCCGGATGAGGCAGGATTTCCGAAACAGGACTTTGAACAGAGTTGACAACCAGGTTCACATCCTCAGAAAACGCTTCCAATCTATGTAAGCAACACAAAGTTGCCACCACCTCCTGGGTAAACT
Organism: Mesoplodon densirostris; assembly: GCF_025265405.1. Taxonomy (NCBI): domain Eukaryota; kingdom Metazoa; phylum Chordata; class Mammalia; order Artiodactyla; family Ziphiidae; genus Mesoplodon; species Mesoplodon densirostris. The sequence continues at coordinate 83,497,260 of NC_082663.1, forward strand.
TCAAAGACACAGAGGCCAGGGGGGAGGGAGGAAGGAAGTGTGATATTTAGAGAACTTACTGGGGTGGAGGAAGATTCTAAACTCATCTAGACAAACTAAAGAGCAGAAATATAGTCTGTGTGAAGCTACAGCACCCAGTTTCCAAAACTGTAACCATGACGCCCATGGGTTTTACCCACGGACAGCAAATAAGGAAGTATCGTTGGCTGACCTGGAGTTTCTAATCAAATTATGATACACAGATCTACCCGACGCCAAAGAATTGTAAAGAAACAGAGGAGACACATTTCCTGCTTTCTGAGCTTTAACTTCAGCCTTTCAGTAAGCCAGCTTTCTCTAGTACCTCCCTAGAGTGATAGGGCAGAGAAAGAAGGAAGGGCAACCAGATGGTGAATAAAGAAAATCTAGATTGAGTTCTGCCCTGGGACTAAAAGGACAAGGGCACCCATTCTTTGTTGACACTTCTGCAGTGACTTCTTTGGCGTGCGAGCCCCAGCACCAACACAACTGTCACTATCACCGCACAGGGCAAGTTGAACTCGTACTGAGAACCCGCTGTAGAGAATCACACACACCTCAACAACAGCCTTTGTTATTTAATTCACGAGGCTAAACACAAGCTGACACCAACACAAATACTACCCCAACCCTCACTCTGTCGTCTATATTCACATTTCATTTATGGCTTGACTTTTTATCATATCCTAAAATGAAGCTTTGCATTTACCCGATGAGTTGCGTCTCCTGGTGCTCCTCAGTTCTTGCTATTTCTTTTGTTTTATAAAAGATCAGGAGCAGACTTATCGTGCAGATCGTCCACCTCTTCCTAATGGAGCGCATCTTGGGTGCCCGGGAAAGTCCTGGTTGCCCCAGCTCCCTCACCTTCTCTTCATATAAAGGCTCCGTTTTGGGGAGATGTAGTCGCGGGGAGGCGGGGGGGATCTGTAAAATGGGAGGAGAGCGTGGAGCTGGGATCTCAGGTCTCGAGGGTCCTCTGCGGCCAAGCTCCCGCTGGTCCTCGAGCGCTGCCCAGCGCACTCTCTCGCGGTTCCCGCCAGCCCTAACTCGCTCCTCGCCGCCTCCCTGGGGCTCAGGTTTTTTTCCGAAGAGACACCTTGTACATTGGAGGTGGCGGCCGCTTCTGCAGCCGGGTTCGGGGGCGTCACTGGCCCTTCCCTTTTCCTAGCATGGAAATGATGAACAAAACCAGCCAATCACGGGACTCAGGGGCGGAGGCTGCTGTTGCTTTTCGTCGCTGGCGGCTGCTTGGAGAGTAACGTCGCCGGCCTCGCCTGAACTGTGCAGAGAGGAAGCTCACAAGCTCACAGTCGTGTACACACACACGCACATACACACGCACGCACCAGTGCTCGCACACCGTGGGAAGAGAGCAGCGCACTAAGAAGTCAGGTCGCCCTCTCGGGACACCAAAGCGTTAGCTCTGTGGACAAGGAAGCACCGAGATAGTCCGCATCAGCGTGGAGAGGACACCTCAGCTGGGGACAGATCGGAGACGCCTGCTCTATCGGATAGAGCTGGTGGTGGGTAGCAAGAGGGGTACTTTCTTACGAGCGTCTTTGCTAAATATACACACACGCGCGCACGCACACGGGCGCGCGCACACACACAAACGCACGCCCTCTGAAGTGGAGTGAATGCGGGGAGGGAGGGGGAAGGAGTTGGAGGACCTATTATATTCCGTGCACCGCTCAATCCGGAAAGTACAAATACACACGCGAGCAGATCAGCCGATCGCCCACTCAGCGTGGGTGGTGGATGACGACCCCGACTCAGGATTCTGCAGGAAACAACCGATGACAGAGGTGTCATTAGGGACTTCATGGATATTTATGTGACTCGTTCATTGCCATTTGGAAACTCCTCACGCAGGAGTCAAGGAAACTCCAATCCCACTTGAACTTCCCTGCTGAGAGACAGGATTCTGAGAAAAGTAGGACCTCCTTTTCAAATGCAAGTACACCTATACACACGCACAACACACACACACACACACACACACGAAGAAAGGAAGGAGAAAAGAAATGGAAGAGAGGAAGGAAGAAAAGAAGGAAAAAAAATAGAAGAGCAAGCTTTTCTCTGAAAGTCTTAGTAATGTGCATTTAGCCTGATTTTCACCCTCTCCTCCCCTTTGCTCTTTGTTTTTAGTTTTGTTTTTTAGTTCTATTGTATTGTGTGGCAGGGGCACTCTTCCCGTCCTAGGTTCTAGACTTCAGAGTCCTTCTCCAAGTCTTGGATCTCCGCCCTCACCCAGAGAGAAGCTTGCAACTCAGGTTGTACCATGCCTTGGCTTGGCTTTTACTGAGGGGTGGTGGAGGTGGATCGGGAGCCACTTCTCGGGTGACAGTGCCTGGAAGCCAGGATTTCCCGCATCTATTTGAGCGGGCCCCAAGCTCTCCACCTCCACCCCTTCCCCCAGAGCCTCTCAATTCAATTTCTTGTTCTTTCGGGTTGAGCGGTGTCTCCAGCTGTCATCCACTCTTGGCCCCTGGGGTTTACACCTTCCTAAACCCAGAAACGGTGAGGTTCACCCCCAGTCCTCTGCTGGAGGGGCGCAAGAGTGGCTATTCCGATTTCCAGTCCCTTGACAGCTTAAAATAACAAGGATAACAGCCAACACCTTTGCTTGAAAACCCGAGAGCCCTGGCAATGTTTGCCATTCTTCCTCTAAGATGTAGAAAGTTAAGAACCTCTCAGGTCTCTGCTCACAGCAGAGCGAATAGGAGGTTGGGTCTAAAATACTCAAAGGAGCAAGTAATTATGAACCTTTATTGACACTACAAGTGGCCTACCGGGAGCGTTTCGAGTTTATTGATGTCTAGGCAAATCCCACTTGTATTAATGCAGCTCGATCACACTGCCTTCTCATTTAGCAGAAACTGCAAGAATAAAACAGCTTCTTATTTAAGTGAAAAGGGTACTGGGGTGTGTGGGGGGGTGGGCAATGCATGGTTAGGATGCTAACTTCTCTAGATTAACTTTTGATTTTTAAGTAGTAAACAAATATATTCTGGATTTCAAATAAAACATTACCTGCTGCTGCTGATGGAGTAATATGTATCACTTAATTAAATTCATCCAGCATTTCTTAAGCAATTACTATGGGCCAGAAAATACATGTGGGCATGGGAACATAGAGATGAATAAAATACAGCATCTAACCAGACAGAAAGATCACGCACTCAGAGGGGGACAGATTGTGAAAAATAAATAAATAAAAATAAGTTGCAGTACGGCACCATGAACTAACAGCAGCATTTGAAGTACGTATCCTGTATCTGGGTAAGCTACTGGATGGAAATAGATAGAGTGTTTAAGTCTTGGGGAGCAAGGAAGGTGAGTTTCCTAGGAAAGGGCACACATAAACTGGGGTTTGCAAAGCTAAGGGGTAAGCCAGGCAGAGGGAGGGTAGAACACTGCAAGCACAGGAAAGAGTATGTATACACAGAGAGGAATAAAATGCAGGAGCTTTGGGGTAGATCAGTACTGTTGGAACAGGAAATGGGAAAGGAAAGTAGTGGACATAAGTCTTCAGTGTGACCATAATAATCTAAAGCTCCACAATGTCAAATTGTCTTCTCTAATGGGAAAGTTGCAACATGAAAATCTTCAAGAGCAAAGTGGGTTTAATTCATGTATTAAGCTTTAAGTTTGGTGAAACGGTTCACATGGCCCAAACAAAACAAAACAAATCCACCAACAGCAAAACTAAAGCAAAGCAAGAACTAGTTATAGGAATACATGACAGATTTAAATGCCTAAGAAAAAAAAAAAAACCTCTCCAGTTGTATAATGCTGCTGCTTCTGAATTTGTTAAGCACAGCACATTTTATTGATACATAGAGGTGAACACCTCTGAATGACTGATAATGGTTCAGTGGAACTCAAGAGATTCCCCTTCCCATATTTGAACAATTAAGTTTTTCTTAACATTTTTATTGGAGTATAATTGTTTTACAATGGTGTGTTAGTTTCTGCTGTATAACAAACTGAATCAGTTATACATATACATATATCCCCATATCTCTTCCCTCTTGCATCTCCCTCCCACACTCCCTATCCCACCCCTCTGGGTGGACACAAAGCACCAAGCTGATCTCCCTGTGCCATGTGGCTGCTTCTCACTAGCTATCTATTTTACATTTGGTAGTGTATATATGTCCATGCCACTCTCTTACTTCCTCCCAGCTAACCCTTCCCCCTCCCCGTGTCCTCAAGTCCATTCTCTACGTCTGCGTCTTTATTCCTGTCCTGCCCCTAGGTTCTTCAGAACCATTTTTTTTAAGATTCCATATATATATGTTAGCATACAGTATTTGTTTTTCTCTTTCTGACTTACTTCACTCTGTATGACAGTCTCGAGGTCCATCCACCTCACTGCAAATGACTCAGTTTCATTTCTTTTTACGGCTGAGTAATATTCCATTGTATATATGTGCCACACATTCTTTATCCATTCATCTGTTGATGGACACTTAGGTTGCTTCCATGTCCCGGCTATTGTAAATAGAGCTGCAATGAACATTGTGGTGCATGACTCTTTTTGAATTATGGTTTTCTCAGGGTATATGCCCAGTAGTGGGATTGCTAGGTCATATGGTAGTTCTGTTTTTAGTTTTTTAAGGAACCTCCATACTGTTCTCCATAGTGGCTGTATCAATTTACAACCCCACCAACAGTGCAAGAGGGTTCCCTTTTCTCCACACCCTCTCCAGCATCTATTGTTTGTAGATTTTTTGATGATGGCCATTCTGACCAGTGTGAAGTGATTATCTCATTGTAGGTTTTTTTTTTTTTTTTTTTTTTTTTGCGGTATGCGGGCCTCTCACTGCCGTGGCCTCCCCCGTTGCGGAGCACAGGCTCCGGACGCGCAGGCTCCGGACGCGCAGGCTCAGCGGCCATGGCTCACGGGCCCAGCCGCTCCGCGGCACACGGGATCCTCCCAGACCGGGGCACGAACCCGCATCCCCTGCATCGGCAGGCGGACTCTCAACCACTTGCGCCACCAGGGAGGCCCTCTCATTGTAGTTTTGATTTGCATTTCTCTGATTAGTGATGTTGAGCATCCTTTCATGTGTTTGTTGGCAATCTGTATATCTTCTTTGAAGAAATGTCTATTTAGGTCTTCTGCCCATTTTTGGATTGGATTGTTTGATTTTTTAATATTGAGCGGCATGAGCTGCTTGTATATTTTGGAGATTAATCCTTTGTCAGTTGCTTCATTTGCAAATATTTTCTCCCATTCTGAGGGTTGTCTTTTCGTCTTGTTTATAATTTCCTTTGCCGTGCAAAAGCTTTTAAGTTTCATTAGGTCCCACCCATTTGTTTATTTTTGTTTCTATTTCCATTTCTCTAGAAGGTGGGTCAAAAGAGATCTTGCTGTGATTTATGTCATAGAGTTGAACAATTAAGTTTTGAGAGTATAATTTAATGTCATTATTTGATATTATTAGATTCATGAAATATGCATCCATAACAATTTGCCAAGTTTAAAAATACATATAGACCAACACTATGGCCAAACTGAGGACAGTCTGGTTCAATATGCTATTAGGTACAAGAACTATAAATATATATGTTGGGTAAAAAGTCTTATCCACAGAAGTGTCTCTGGACTTACCTCCCTCCATTAGAATGCCTGTTTTGATGATCCTGAAAAATTAGAGTTGTTCCTAAATTTCCATTCTATCTTTGGACTGTAAGTTCTTCAATAAAGAGAACACATTTGTCTTTATTCAGCACAAATCTGCAATTACACAGTAGTACCCTTTGAATAAATAATGCAAGTAATGGCAGATGGTTTTAAAATGCTACTTTATCCTTTAACTTAATATAAGTCATGCTTTAATTGCTGGCTGTGCCCTCAACTTCAGCTGGAAAGAAATGAATAGACACTTGCAATCTCATAGTGGGGTTTTTAATAGCCCATGACAATTTTTAATAGGCTATTTTTTAGAGCAGTTTTAGGTTTACAGCGATATTGAGTAGCAAGCTACACACTTACCCATTTGGGAGGTGGAGATATGGAATAATATCCTCAGAACTGAAAAGGAACTTTGAGACCAAAAAACAAAGCAGGCAACTCCATAAAGTGCAACTATGAAGTTTATTGTGGGTAATTTACATACAGGCAGGAAGGATCCCGCACACAGATGATCCAGAGTGCATTCAGCACCACCAAAAGGGGTACAGGGGGATTTAAAAGGGCCAAAGCTAAAAACAGAATCTGACTACCAAGTGAGAAGCACATCCACACAAACTGGAACTGGAACCAGGGGTTTTTCCTTCCCCTCAAGGTCTTATGGCTATTAACCAACTGCATTAGCAAAAGGCATTCTTCCAGTTTTCATATCAGGTGAAGGCAAGGGTAAAAATTGACAGGGAACGCATCTGGCTTGGGTGCATTCCTTGTGAGTAGACAAAAGTTTAGCCCTGAGGAAAGGGGGATGGGTAGGACCATGGGCCTAATATGGAGCTGACATTTGTCAAAGTCAGTGAGAGTACAGTGAAAGTGGCATCATTGTCACCCAAAGTCCGTAGTTTACAATAGGGTTCACTCTTGGAATTGTATATTCTATGGGCTTTGACAAATGTACAATGATATCCACCAATACAATGATGGTATAATATCCACCATTATAATATCATACAGAACAGTTTCACTGCCCTAAAAATCCTCTGTGCTCTGGCTATTCATGCCCCCCTCCCCAGCCAGCTCCAGGCAACCACTGATCTTTTTACTGTATCTATAGGTTTGCCTTTTTTAGAAGACATATAGTTGGAATGATAAAGTATGTAGCCCTTTCATATTGGCTTCTTTTACTTAGTAATATGCTTTAAAGATTCCTCTGTATTTTTTCATGGCTTGAAAGCTCATTTCTTTTTAACATTGAATGTTCCATTATCTGCATGTACCACAGTTTATTTATCCAAATGCCTACTGAAGGACATCTTGGTTGCTTCCAAGTTTTGGCAATCATAAAGCTGCTATAAACGTGCAGTCTTTTGTGTTTGTGTGTGGGCATGTTTTCAACATTTGGGTAAATACCAAGGAGTGCTGTTGCTGGTAAGATTGATGGTAAGGTTAGCTTTGTAAGAAACCTGAAGTGATTTCCAGGTGGCTGTATTATTTTCATTTCATCAGCAAAGAATGAGAGTTCGTGTTGCTCCACATCTTTACCAGCATTTAGTGTTTTTGGTGTTTTGAATTTTGTCCATCTAATAAGCATTTAGTGGTATCTCACTGTTGTTTTAATTTGCATGTCTCCGATGACATACAATATGTTTATCTGCCGTCTGTATATCTTCTTTGGTGAGAGGTCCAGATCGTTTGTTCATTTTTAAATTAGGTTGTTCATTTTTTAATTGCTGGGTTTAAGTGTTCCTTGTATATTTTAGATAACAATCCTTTATCACATGTCTTTTGCAATATTGTCTTCCAGTTCATTCTCTTGACTTTCACAGAGCAGAAGTTTTAAATTTTAAGTCCAGCTTATCAACTATTTCTTACACTGATCATGCCTTTGATGCTATATCTAAAAAATCATCATCAAATCCAAGGTCATCTAGATTTTCTTGTGTGTCATCTTCTAGGAGTTTTGTAGTTTCCCAAATTACATTTAGGTCTATTATCTATTTTGAGTTAATTTTTGTGAAGAACATACCTAAGGTATATTTGCATGTGGATGTCTAGTGTTTCAGCATCATTTGTTGAAATGACTATTTTTTCTTAATTTTTTTGCTTTACTCCTTTATCAAAGGTCAGTTGAATACACTTGTATGGGTCTGTTTCTGGGTACTTTATTTGTTCCATTGATCTATTTGTCTATTCTTTCACCAGTATCACATTGTCTTGAGTATTATAGCTTTATAGTAAGTCTTGAAGTCTGGTAGTGTCACTCCTCCAACTTTGTTCTTCTTCAATATTGTGCTGGCTATTTTGGGTTTTTTGTCTTTCCATATAAACTTTAGAATTGGTTTGCCAATATCCTCAAAATAACTTGCTGTGATTTTGATTGGAATTGTGTTGATCTGTTAAAAGCTGGGAAGAATTGACATCTTGACAATATTGAGTTTTCCTATCCATAAACCTGGATCATTTCTTCATTTATTTAGTTTTTCTGTGATTCCTTTCATCAGAATTTGGTGTTTTCCTCATATAGATATTGTACATGTTTAGTTAGATTTATACCAAAGTATTTCATTTTTTGAATGCTAATATAAATTTTTTTTTCCATTTCAAATTCCACATGATCCTTGCTAGTACCCATGACATTTTAATAATGGGAATGTTGGTGTAGTAGTCAGGAATCTCGAGAGAAAAAGAACCAATGGAATGTGTGTATATACAGATATAAAGAGATTTATTTTAAGGAATCAATCACACGATTGTGGAGGCTGGCAATTTCTAACTCTGCAGGATAAGCCAGCAGGCTGGAGACTTGGGAAGAGGGAAGAGTTGATGTTGCAGCTCACATCCGAGGTCATCTGGGGGTAGATATCCCTCTTTCTTGGGGAACCTTTGTCTGTTTTTCCTTAAGGTCTTCAGCTTACTGGCTAAGGCCCACGTTATGGATGGTAATTTGCTTTACTCATAGTTTATTGATTTAAATGTTACTCTCATCTAAAAACACCTCACAGCAACATCTAGACTGGTGTTTGATCAAATATCTGGGTGTCTGGCCTAATCAACTTGGCACATAAGATTAACCATCACAGATGAGCTGATTGAAGGTCTTGTTTATGACCTAGCAACATAGTGAGAATTATTTACAAAGCCTTTTACCTATGAATCAATGATTAAGAAGAACAAGAAGCATATTATTGAGAAAATTCAGCTGTTCACCAACAGGCAACTCAATCTCTTTATTTGTTTCTGGACAAAATATCTAGTTTTAAAAAATTTATTCTAAATTAATCCATTTTGCCCATGTAAATATTCATAAAAGCTTCACATATTTTTCTGTATGTATATTCATTGTCCTTTTGTTACTCTTTTTTTCATCCATAGTAACCAAATATAATAGGCTTACCACAGAAGGGTGATTTTGACTTTAGGTACAAGATATAATCATGAATCTAGTATAATTTCTGGAACAACAGAAAAAATCCCATCATTGCCATTCTCAATTCTTCCCCGTTATTTAACCCACATCACTTACATCATCCTTTGCATTTAATACTTAATCACTATTTAAACATGAATGTGCTTAGAAGAGACAATTCTTACATACTGTTAGTCAAATATTTTTTAATTTTTAATATCCATTTGAAATGTTCTCTGACATCTTGTAACCCCTGCCAGTTAAATATGCCTCATTCTGAAATAAGCACTTCAGCTGCTCACAGTCCACATTTTAATTGTTTATAAGCTCTTATCTCTTTCAGTTCTATAGTCCTAGTTCTTGGTGTTTTATTTCCTACTGCACACATCCCTGAAATGTTAAAATAAACAGGCACACTATCCCATACATGTTTTGGCAAGTCCTAGATTCCCTACCTTATGACCTAGTGATATTCTTTGTGCTCTCCTTTTGCTGTTTTTCTGTGCTTAATGGTGATGGGAGAAACTATCTTGTAGGAAGAGAATAACCATCAGGCTAAATATTACTCCAAACTGGTCAGCTATTGAATAGTAGTCACTTCATAGGCAATTGTGTGTGTCACTACCTAGGGAATTTACTGTTTGGGGTTTGTAATTTCTTCAATCTTTGTGTACCTTCTAAAAGTCTCTCTTGGGCTTCCCTGGTGGCACAGTGATTAAGAATCTGACTGCTACTGCAGGGGACATGGGTTCAAGCCCTGGTCCAGGAAGATCCCACATGCCGTGGAGCAACTAAGCCTGCGTGCCGCAACTACTGAGCCTGAGCTCTAGAGCCTGCGAGCCACAACTACTGATGCCTAGAGCCCATGCTCCGCAACAAGAGAAGCCACTGCAATGAGAAGCGCACGCACCACAATGAAGAGTCGCCCCCGCTCGCCGCAACTAGAGAGAGCCTGTGTAGCAACGAAGACCCAACACAGCCAAAAATAAATTTTAAAAAACAATTAATAAAAATAAAAAATAAAAGTCTCTCTTGTATCTGATTTAACCAATTTCTGTTCTCCTCTCTTATCTTTATTTTCTTAAATTGCCCAATCTAATCACCCACTTAATGTTTTCTTTAATAGAACCCACATTCCTTTTATATTATTTTCAATTCATCATAATAAAAGCAAAAGAGAAATAGTAGTAAAACTTGTTCATGGCTAAAAAATTATTTCTGTAAATCTATCTCTTTCTAGATATCTATATCTATGTAACTTTTTATAGTTACAATAGTTACAGTGAGTACCTCTGGAAAATATTGCTTTGATATACATATACTGTTATAACATGGAACAGTTCTATGTAAATTGAGTTTTGTGAAGCATTTTAAATGATTTTTAATGTTTGTCATTTGAAGATTTTAAAGAAAAATAATATTGAGGTCATCACTAACTGGCAAACTGGTGATCGACATAGCCTGCAGAAGACGTTTTGTTTTCCTGCAAAATGGATTGAAATAAAATACACACACATGCATACACATGCACACACACACATACACACACAATTAGTTGTCAGTACTTCAAATTTATTTTCAAAAAATCAGAAGGCTTGTTAATACCAGATTCACCTACTCTGACGGTAACAATTAGGGGGAGTTAAGTAGCAGCTGTTTCATCTCTGTAATTTGTGTTTATTCCAGAACTTTAAAATTCATTTGTACTTTCGCTTCTTGGCCCCTGCAGGTATTTGAGTTTGCAGCCCTTCAAGTAAGTAATTCTATTAGAAGATATAAACTTCATGATTTATCTGTCTAATGTATTGAAATTTAGATAATTTCAGCTTTTTTTTGTAAAGTAACTAAATAAAGCCCCTATTAACTAAAATTTTGAATGCCAAGTCTAGAAATGCCTAACCTGTCAGCAGGAGAAAGTTGCTTTGGGAGAATGAATCAAGATACTCACTGGAGGGAACCTGTGGGAATAAAGGAAAAATAATAAGTCTAATTCACACATGACCTGTGCCTCACAATATAAATAATTGACCTGTCTTCTGCCTTACCACTATAGTATTTCCCTACATTCCATCAGAAAACTTTATGTAAATAGCTGTGGATACCGGAGGCATTGTGGCTAACCACATGCTCACAAGTAGGCAGCTTATGCAAACTGTGATAGTTTATGTTAGTTACAGTTGTGATCATATCATTAGAAAAATAAAGAAATATGTTTTAGAATTCTACTGGGAAGATCAAAAATATCTGGGGATTTTACCCCTCTTGTGTGACCTAAATGTAAAACTATTTACCTTTTGACCACATGTCTTAGATGGAGATAGGAAGAAGGAAGTAGATTGGATTTATCCACTTAGCATCTTTTTGACAGAGGAGTAAATTTACAGAGAATTCTCAGAAGTCAGTGGATTATGACTACAACATTTATGATGTATGGAATTCCTGTGGAGACTCACCTAGAACCTATGAATATTTTGAATGTGTGTCCTTGGTTTTAGAGACATCTGTCATAGCTCTGTTGAGGTGATCAGAGATGTTTGGGCAGTTGATGATTCTTGTCCATGGATGATGAGATCCCTTTGAAGATGAAGTCATGTATAGAAAGCATTAAAACTAGCCTTATATAGTTCTCTGATGACAACTGGTAGAACAAGCACAAAAAGACATGTCAGACTACCACTCCAACTGGTATTCAACTACCCACCTAATCCCATGATAGTTACTCATAACTTACAGTTAAGGGGTTAAAGAGATGAGTAGAATCTTTGGAAATCTAGTCAAAATATTTATTGAATAATTACATACTGTGATTAGTGTGTGAAGGAGTCAACAGGGCAATGTAACAGAGGGTAATAAAGGAGTTCTTTGAACAAGATGGTCAGGCAAGGGCTCTCTGAGGAGATGACATTTGAAATGAGACTTGCAGAATAAAAGGAATATAGCAATACACAGAACTGGGTTTAAGAGCATCACAGGCTAAGAGAATAGCAAGTCAAAAGGCCAGCAAGTAGAAAATGGCTAGGCAGAAATGTTAGAAAATAAAGAATACAATGGCAGTCATTATATCGTGCATAATAAATTAAGGGAAATAGAAGATACCATATAAGAAGGTATTTGAGGAAACAAGTTTCTGAAATATTTATACCAAAGTCTGTGAAAACAAACTTATTTAGGACATGTAGTATTATTTTTAGGCAATGCTACTTCTCTATTTCAGGCCTGAGCTCATGAATTTAAGCAGAGACCTGTCAGTATGGTTATACGACTATTTCCAGTTGATTTGAGTTATACAGGTTTCAGACACAGAATGTATATACTTGAGTTCAACCAGGGTTGAGGTTTTACCAGACAAGATGGCAGAGGGAGAGAGTTGACAGCATTTAACAAGAGTTGAAAGGGCTACCAAATCTAAGATGGGAAAAAGGGTGTCAAAACAGAAGGGCACAGATGCATAAAGTCTACAACCCAATGGGAAGAAATTTCAATACAATGAAATAATTTTAATGGGCTATAGGAGAAAGTTAGCTGAAAAGGTGGGAGGTAGTACTCAAAGAGTGAGATACTTGCAACTTGGATTTCAGGGGAAAATAAGTTAATGGCAGTGCAAGATACAGAATTTCTATGGGAACGGGAGACTAGATTGAAGTGAAACCAAATTTTGCTAGACATGAGAAAAAATGCAGAGAAAGACTAGAGTTTTGGATGGATAATTTACATGATTATTTGAAAATCACCAAGAATGACAACAGGAGTAAGTATAAATTGCATGAGTTGAGCAGGCCTTTAATCACTGGGAGTGAGTAGGTGGTCTGTAGATGACAGCATGAGGGTTGGTAGAAGAGGATACCAATGATGGCATAAGTGTCAAAGGAGATGGAGAGATGTTTTGTATATGTAATGGGGAACCAAAAAGGATATCTTTCCTATTACTGGCCATGATCTATATAACATGTCAAAGAAGAACAGCCTTCACTTGTGAGGACTTGTTGGAGAAAGAGAAACCCCTTCTCAAATGCTCTGAAGTGATCATTAAGTGATGAGAAGACAAGTTACTTAACCTTAAATTATTATAACCAAAAGACAAAGAAAGCATTTTTTTTTTAGTAACTCTGGATGGTAGATGCTGTCATACTTAAGATTTTCTTATTTGTATTAATTTTAATATTTTTGCTTAAACAGTATATTCTTCACTCTTATGTGATACATCATCTAAAAAGGATTCAAATTTGCTGTTACAGTATATCATTTTGATAATCCTAATCCAGCATATGAATTTTGCTAGTTAGCTTTATTAATAACAGATGACCCCCCCCCCAAATCACAGTGACTTACAACAACACATATTTATTTCTTGCTCATGATAGATGTCAGTAGCCTGGGTCAGGTTCTGTGGTTCTGCTCCACATGTCTTCTCATTCCAGATTCCAGCCTTAGGGAGCTGGCCTTATTTGGGACATTCAGAAAGACAGCTGGCAGGAATTCCTGATGCCTCCTAAAGTTCCTTCTCAGATATTTCTGTATGTTATGTTCTCTCACATTCCTTTAGCTACAGCTTGTACTGTAGCCAAGACCCAAATCAATGTCAGGACTGTAGGGCCCTGCATGCCATGTGTCCATAATAAGGCAGGGTAAATCCCTTACTAGGAAGAGAGTGAAAATTTAGCAGAAAAATAAGATCTACCACTGGGAGATCTAATACCTCACACAAGATAAAAAGATATAATAATAAATCATTAAGAGATGAATACTCAGGAGATAAATCCACATTGGGCAGATAGAGTTGTGTCTGTCATGGATAGAAATCCAAGCTGACAAAGTCTGCAGGGTCCAAAGGGATAGGAGATTTAAAGACAGAATAAATGTCAACAATATTTTTTTCTATAAAAAATCACAGAAAATAAAAGCAGGTGAAGGAATGGGAATAATATTGTTAGAAAAGGAAGGTTAGCTAGTCCATATCCTAAAACCCTCACAAAGTGGCAACTCTTCCATAGTAAAGTTTTCATGATCCAACATCTAGGCACCAAATTTACTGACCCTGATATATGAATTTTGTCATCACTACACAAATGCTCTGTGTGTCAAAGAACAGACCCACATTATTAAAGCCTAGAAGCTAACAGCTTGTTTTATTCATCTCAGCATAGGGCTGGTTTTGCCAGTGGGCTAAATGTGTTTGAAGGCTGATGGCCAAAGCCCTCTTTCCATAGGACTATGCTTGGGCTGCCAAAACTTTTATCTTCAATTTTCTTTTCTGTAGTATTTCTGGTTTAATCTTGACTCTTTCTGATTGGCATGTTTATTATTTAGCATTCTTATCCCATATAGTCAGGTTACATTTATGTATTCACAGCTATGTAGCTATCCTGTAATTCCAGAGAACCAACATGATATACACATATTCCTGAATTTTAAACCTGGAGAAAATTTTCCCTTGACTATATTGCCTTAGTAAATTAATAATATTTATAGAGAAATATAAACATATTAACATAAATTAATATGTTTATATCTTTTGAAGATAGGCTTCAAAACTCTTGAATATCAAACCAACGAACCTAAATAATTATCTGATCAAGGCAGAAAGACTTAATTAAACAAAGAAGCAATTAGCTATGAGAATTGAGGTGTTCATAGAGGCATAAAAATGAGTTAGCTATTCTCTCTCATGGTCCACTGTGGACTTTAGCAAACATCATTTTTATTTCATTATCAATATATCATAATAACTGACATTCGGTGAAATGTACTATTATAAAAGGTAAAATTTAATGAGTTTGGTAAAGTCTATAAGCAATAACCAACACTTTGATCAGAGCACAGAACATTTCCATCATCCTGGAAATGCACTTTGTTCCTCTCTCCAGTCAATCTCCATCTACCAAATGCAATGATTCTTCATTATTTATCTCACCATACATTAGTTACCTTGTTCTTGAGCTCCATAGGGATGGACTTACCCAGTACATACTCTTTCCTGACTTGGTTTTGAGAGTTTTCAGTGTTGTGTTACAGCAAACTGTATTCTGTTTGGCTTCTAATTTCCTGCATTTTAATTCAGAAAGTGGCATGCATTCAGAAAGTAGTGTGAACATGAGGCTCACCTTAAGCATTTCCCTTCTCTTAGGGATCACATATGCGTTAGTTCATTTCCTCTGAGAAGCAGATGCCAAGACAGGATTAGACATGCAAAAGATGTACCGGAGGAAGGGAGTATGAGGAATGCCAGGAGGCAGCCAGAGGAGGCAGGGGGTCCATCAGACTGTTATGCAAGTATTTTCTCTGTGAAGGAAGGGGGAAGGAAGGAGAGCTGTGTGGGAAAATAGATGTCAGCCTTTAAAAAACTCTATGAGAATTTCAGTCAAGGATATGAAGAATCCTTAAGACGAAGTTGCCCACTGGAAGACATTAGTATTTCTGCCGTATTCACTCATTATCTGGGAGCAGCCCATAGGAAGTGGGGTCCTGGCAGGAATGTGGCAGTGAATTCAGAGTGTAGCACCTGGGGTCTTCTACCATTTATGCTTTCTGTAGCAGGATATATGAGGAGGACATTTTCTTTTTCTTTTTTTTTTTTTTGGAGTATAGCTGATTTACAATGTTGTGTTAGTTTCAGGTGTATAGCAAAGTGAATCAGTTATATATATACGTATATCCACTCTTTTTTTTATTTTTCTCATTTTATTTTTTTATTGGTGTATAGTTGCTTTACAGTGTTGTGTATCCACTCTTTTTTAGATGTGAGGGGACATTTTCATGGCCACTCACCTCTACCCATCCCCACCTAGCCCCCCACCCTGGCTCAAGATTTACTTCTCCACACATGTTCAAGAAGCAGTCCTTCTATGATTATCACGGGCCTCTCTTTCTGAGGGGACCCTTAGAAGACAGTGGTTGGTAGAACAAATATAGTCCGTCACTGCTGTTGGTCACAGGGCCATATCCTGTACTCATGGTGTCCCTCCTCTCACCCTCAGCAGGCACTTTGAAGGTCTTGATGGCTTAACTAGTGGTTTGACTCAAACCTCCATTCATGAGGGCTCCAACCCCTTGGTGATTATGATCTTCCTAGAACAGGGCTGCTGCATGTGTCTCTTCCCAATTATGTTCGAGGAAAGGAGCAACAGAAGTGTCCAAGTGGGTCACATGAATTCCACATTTATTCCTCCCTGCCCCCAATAGGTGTATCATCACACCTACAAACGTATTCTCTTCTGCAAGGCCATTTTTGCAGATCACCACTGGTGTGATTATTAGGGGTAGGGCCACACCTTGCACCAATGTCCCACCTTCCATTCCGGATTGCATTTTCTTTGCTTGCTGGGTTCCAAATCTTGGTCTTATCACATGTTTTGGGGGGGCTAATACCAGTACTATTTGCATTATTTCACATTGTCTGAAAGGTAACTCTCAGATACGCAGCACCTGTGGCAGCCACACCAGTTTTGTTACTCATTATGGCAGCCCGCTTTGCTTCTGATGGTTAGATGCTACCTTTGCCCTCTATGTTTTCAAGATTCCATCATCATTCTTACCTTCAGCAACCACAGTTCTGTAATAGCATTTATTTCCACGAGCCCTACCAACAGACCACAGCTGCCCTTGAGCTTCTCAACGATGATGGTGTTTCTTTCACCAGTGTATTACTATTGCTTTTGTAATTGAGGTGTATTACAAGCTGTCCCTCAGAACATGGTTAACTGGTGGGTTTTCTGGCCTTAAATAATATACCCAGTAGCTTGGCAAATTTTGTGAATTTTTAAAATTCCTTTTTCCATGTCTGCCATGGCAGTTTTGGCTTTTCTACTGTACTTATTATGGGTTATCACTTTTTCCAAGTTTCTGAGAACCATTTTAATAGTGTATCAGCACGATTTTCTGAGGTCTTGTCAAGCTGCCAAACCCTTTATCACAAGATAGTTCTCCCTTATCAATAAACTAAGGAATCCTTATCCCAACTCATGTTCTACTATTTTTGATACAGGATCTTCAGGATGCAGTCTCAATAAGATTGTCCCAACTCCATCCAGTGCATACTGACTAGCTCCTGCAGACCCACTAGAAGTCTATTGGGAGATGCCCACAGGGATCACAGGTCCTTATCTCCTTTAGCCTGCCCAGCACTTCCCCAGCTTGGAATCTAAAAGGGGAGCTACAGCCAGGTGCTGAGGGGTGTTCATGTTGTCTTGTGCAGCAGTGATCACTCAATCATTTTCAAGCAATGGAGGCATGCACACCCTTATTAGGAAGGAGGAGGCCTCTTCTTCAAGTCCAAAGGATTCAAGGGATCTGGAGTTAATATAATGAGTTCATCAACCCAAATGTCCCCAACTCAAGCCTCAGGATCTCACTCTTTCCAAACAGGAATCCATCACTGGCACAGTCTTTGCTGGAAAGACTGACAATTCAACCTTCTCTGGAAGGCTCTAGGCTATTATTGTAATTAATTCCTGGGCCGAATACTCAGTTTTTTTCCTGTCTCCAGCTGCAGGAGATAAGAGCCCCTTTGCAAGCTGCAAAGGAGGTCCTCTAAATTTTACATTTCACCATCAATTGGTGATTGATCACCCACAGCTTTTTATTGGTTTTCTCTGATGCATCAAAGTCATTCAGTAAGAGACACCTGATGTGATTTCCTTCTAATACTTCCCTCAGCTATGCAAAAGCCTGAGATACTGCACCTGTGAGTGCATTCATTTGCACCAGCATACCAAACCAATTCACCACAGGTGAGAGTTTTAGCAAATGCACTGCTATAATTGTAGGGCTGCGCCTACTACCAGTGATGAAGTCCTCCTTGCCAGCTTGCTGGCAGGGCATCTGGCTTCAGAATCTCATATTAAGAACTATTTACTTAGACCACTGCTGACACTAATTGTCTTAAGTCAGAACTTTGGAAAACAGACCCTGAGATTTGTAGGTCAAAAGTGTTTGGGACAGCACCCTCAATACCAATATTTAGATATAAAGGCACTAGAAATAGGCAAAGAGGAAAGCTGAACTTCAGTGAGTTACAAAGGATGAACTCATATAGTTTCACGGGAAGCACTGGAGTTGGGTTGGTCCTTTAGAGTGGCCTTGGCTTGAGACCACTTTAGGATGGGACCTGACTTGAGTTTAGATGCTCACTTGAGCTAAAGGAAATTTCTGGAGAGGGACACAGTTGTTGGCATTCCCAAAAGGTGGAGGAGTGAGTGTCTCAGTCTTGCAGGGGGAGTCTGGGTGGCCCATCGTATTATCTACTATTGAAAGTGATTGAGAATGACATTGTGTTTGTTGGTCACTCCTTGATTTTTCATTCCTAAGAATTTTAGGACCTTTATTCTTTCCTATTTTTACTGTAGTTTCTGGGAGTATTGATTCAGGTTTTATTAGGTTTATTCTGTACTGTCATTAATGTTGATTCACGTGATGGCTATTTTAACTTACACATGTCGGAGTTTTGTTACTTAATATTTCTCTGAGAATGGCAATATATTCCTTTCAAGAAACCTGGGATTTTATAGTAAAAAGGCAGATTATGTCTGACACTTCTTACAAAGGCTAAGTTCAGCAAGCCCAGTATCTTTGTAGGCTTTAGAAAAACTGGCTATTTGATTAATTCTTGGAGGTTTAAAGGAAAATAAAAAGTGAAGAAAAAAACAAATACCACCTACAGTTTTAAGTGGATTTTGTGCATCTTGCTGTGTGAAGCAGCCCATTGTTACATTTTAGAAATGCTTTACAATATTTAACTTTCAGATCACCCTTAATGACACTGAGATTTACTGTCTAAGTGAAACAATCAAAATAAGAGACAGTCATGTAAAGTGACAAGTGCCTCTGCTCTACTTTCTCTTTGCAGTGGGATAATAAAGCTCAGGTCCGCTGATCCAGGCAGTGGTGTATAGGAGCATCCCATGGCTCATAGCACAAAATCCCAAAGATGATATGTGCAGAATCACACTCTAATATATTAAAAGCCCCATGGTAAAGTAATATGTAACATTATGGTTTGAAGAAAGAGGATTTTTTGTGCGAGATTGCACACTCAAACATATTGAATGCTCAATGTGGCATTTATTTGGATGGGCAATGAAAGATTCATATAAATGTTCATGAATTATCACATGGTTGCACATAATGTTCAGCTGCACCTATCTAAATGTTTTCATATTGTGTGAGATAGATTCATCTATAAAGCCTGAAAGTGTACATTTGAATGGATGATTAATAAAAACAGATCTAATTGATATTATTCTAGCATCATCTACTCGCTCTAATGTTTCCATATGTCTTTGTATTGTTTCCAAACATCAAAATAAAATGTTGTATGAGAGCTGTAAGAATAGTTTACAGGTTATTCTGAAAAATGAAGAAATGACATGAATTAGGAGCAATTTTATGATATTTTCATAGATTAAAGGGAGAGTGTTATTTTGTTTAGAACCTTGTGATAATGGAGGTGGCTCAATTAACCTTGAGTACTTGGGAGAGTGCTGTGTTTGACACGAAAGATTCTGTTCTTTTTTTTTTTTTGCGATACGCAGGCCTCTCACTGCTGTGGCCTCCCCCGTTGTGGAGCACAGGCTCCGGACACGCAGGCTCAGTGGCCATGGCTCACGGGCCCAGCCGCTCCGCGGCATGTGGGATCTTCCCAGACCGGGGCACGAAACCGTGTCCCCTGCATCGGCAGGCGAACTCTCAACCACTGCGCCACCAGGGAAGCCCAAGATTCTGTTCTTTATTCCCCATTTCACCCAGTGTGACTGCAGAGTTGAACTAAAATATTCCTAATCACTGGATAGAGCACTTATCTTTGAGGGTGGAGGATAACAATCAAGGGAGCATAGGAATTTTACACATTCTAAGCAACCTGGGAGAAGAAAGAAAGTAAGGTAGCCAGGGAAAATTCCTCACAAATAAGTCAGGAACACGTCATTTTTTTGGATCTTGCCTTAGGACTGATAAGAGAGGTTCAAAAAAAAAAAAAAATCAATCCAATTGCTATGGATTGGGAGGCAGAAAAGGAACTCTTCCAACAAAGTTTAATTATTTAACTATTGCTGTGTATAATACTGCTTTCTGTTTAGGAATGTTTACATCAAAGGCTAAGGTTAAAAAATCTCTTAGCCCTTGGGTGATTAAAACTGCTAATTAATTGTCACATAAATTAATTGTAGGGTTTTCACATATGAGTCTTTGAAGTATCTGCTGTCATTAGTTCTCACAAGTCTTCACAGCTCTCCTTCTATGCCACTGGCATGTAAGGCTTTGGGATATTAGGTACTTGATAGACATTCAATAATAGAATACAACAAATATACCACTTTTTCCTTTATCGCAACCTCTTGAGTATTTCCCATTCTAATGCATTTTCTTTAATCCACACCTTCACCTCCTCACAACACCTCTTCTCCATTTCATCTTATAAAATGAGCATGTCTTTGTTAGCTTATCAAACATTTTCATTGTAAGTTGTCTATCTTGTTAGTATTTTAATAGGCCTAAGGGATTAATATAAATGTTACTGTGATGGCTACTTTTATATGTCAACTTGGAAGGTGTTGTGGATGAAATTAACATTTAAATTAGTAAACTTTGGGTAAATCAGACAGCCCTCTATAACCTGGGTGGGCCTCATCAAATTAGTTGAAGACCTCAATAGAGTAAAAAGATCCACACTGCAGATTTTGGACTCACCAGCCTCCATAACTGTGTGAGCCAATTCCTTATAGTGAATCAACCTCTTTCTCTCTGTGAACATATATATCTTATTGGTTTTGTTTTTCTGGAAAACCTTGACTAATAGAGCTATCATATGAAACTTGGATATTCAAATTTAGGTAAAAGTATATTTCAGAAATTTAATTGTGATTACATTGTTAGCTTCTCTCTATGGTTACATCTAGGCCCTTAAATACTGTCTGCTTGGATAGCAGAGCTTACTTAATGGAGATATTACATGGCTAATTGCATTGCCAGGGCAGGTTTATGGCTGCACAACAGCTACCTCTCTCAAGAAAGTGACTATAAAAGCAATTTATTGAATATATGAAATCTCAAAAACAGCAACAGCAAACGGAAAAGGAAGAAAGAGGGAATTACATAGAGAAAGAGTTCTGGAGATCTACAGAAGGATCCCTTGGAGTCTTAGGCTGAATACCAATCTGCAGGTGTACAGTGAAACTCCATGAGAGCAGACAAAGAAAAAATCCAGAGGAAAGAATAATTGCCAGGTACTCATAAGCCAAACAATTGCTATACCTTAAAGAGGTCCATGGATCCTTCCAAAACCCAGAAACCAAAGTGAAGAAACCTTATTAAATACATGAGCCATTTAGTAGAGATACAAGAAAGGCCATGCTTTAGTAATTGGGCTGAACTACTCCTACAGAATAGATTATTCTAGAACAAGGTTCAGCAAACAAAGAACCAAATCTGACCCACTGCCTGGTTTATTAAATAAAGTTTTATTGGAACACAGATATTCTCATTCATTTATATTTTATCTATGGAGGGTTTTGTGTTACAACAACAGATTTGTTTAGCTGAGGTAGAGAACGTAGGCCTTGCAAAGCTTAAAATAGATGCTGTCTCATTCTTTACAGAAAGTTTGCTGATTCCTCCTCTAGAATTACCCTGATCAAAAGAACTTTCATGCAAAAGATGCTCATCTTTGCTAATTACTAGAGAAATGCAAATCAAAACTACAACGAGGTACCACCTCACTCCAGTCAGAATGGCCATCATTAAAAAGTCTACAAATAATAAGTGCTGGAGAGGGTGTGGAGAAAAGGGAACCCTTTTACACTGTTAGTGGGAATGTAAATTGGTACAGCCACTATGGAAAACAGTGTGGAGGTTCCTCAAAAAACTAAAAATAGAGTTGCCATATGATCCAGCAATCACACTCCTGGGCATACACCCAGACAAAACTATAATTCGAAAAGATACATGCATCCCTATGTTGATAGCAGCACTATTTACAATAGCCAAGACATGGAAACAACCTAAATGTCTGTCAACAGATGAATGGATAAAGAAGTTGTCACACACACACACACACACACACACACACACACACACACACACACACTTTGGAATATTACTCAGCCATTAAAAAGAATGAAATAATATCTGCAGCAACGTGGATGGACATAGAGATTATCATATTATGCAAAGTAAGTCAGAAAGAGAAACACAAATACCATATGCTATCACTTATATATGGAATCTAAAGTATGACACAAATGAACTTATCTATGAAACAGAAACAGACTCACAGACAGAGAACAGACTTGTGGTTGCCATGGGGGAGGGGGGTTGGGGGAAGGATGGATTGGGAGTTTGGGATTAACAGATGCAAACTATTATATATAGAATGGGTAAACAAGTCCTACTATATAGCACAGGGAATTATATTGAATATCCTATGATAAAACATAATGCAAAAGAATATGGAAAAAGAATATATCTATGTAAAACTGAGTCACTTTGCTGTACAACAGAAATTAAACACAATATTGTAAGTCAACTATACTTTAATAAAATTAAAAAAAGAATTTTCATGATTTCCATGCAACTCAACAGCCTGTCAGAACAAAGTCCAACATTATTAAAAGTCAGACAACAAAATTCAGCAACCAACAATTTAAAATTTACAATGCCTGTCATCCAATCAAAACAATTTTCAGGTTTTGATCAAGATGGCAACATAGGAAGCTCTCAAACTCCCTCTTCCCACGGATGAATGAAAAAATAACTTCAAAATGGGTAGGAAAGACTGAGGTCTTCCAGCACAGCCCCATACAACTGGGAAGGAACTCCCAACTCCCACCTTCACTGAGCTTTGTGTCCATGAAACCTACGAGGCTATAGCAAACAAGGGAGCAGTTGTTAATGAAGGCAAAGGCACTCCCATTTCAGTGCTTTCCCTGCTCCACCCAGGGCTCAGTGTAGAGGGAACAGATAAAATCACCCACCTCCCAGTCTTTTCCTGAGAGGCGTCCATCTGCATACTTTGAAGGCACTATACAAGAGTTGGGTTTCTAATTTAGCATACATCTCTATCTCTATCTCTATCCATCTCTCTATCTATGGATCTTTTGTTTCCTATTCCTATCTTTAGATGTCAGGGCTTGTGTTTTTTATTCTCATTTATATATATATATGTTCCATAGTGATTTTTAAATGGAATTTGGAAGATAGAGAATGAAATACTCTTAGTAACCTACCTCATAATTGAGAGATTTACTATATGTATTTTTGATAGTTGTCTTATTGGCATCATCATTGTCTTAAATTTAAAGGTTACACTGCTATATTCATCCTACTAAGAACTGTTCCCAAGTTAATAAGGTCCAGTCTGCTAAATAGACCATTCCTTTTAGGTTTCTTCCCATTTTCCCACAGCATGTTGGAAAGGTAATCTGTATGCTCTGGCTGCATATTATTATTACAATTTTACTTTTAGATAGTTTAATATACTTACATGATTAGTTGTATTATGTTACATTTTATTTATTTATTTATTTATTTTGTGGTACGCGGGCCCCTCACTGTTGTGGCCTCTCCTGTTGTGGAGCACAGGCTCTGGACGCGCAGGCCCAGCGGCCATGGCTCATGAGCCTAGCCGCTCTGTGGCATGTGGGATCCTCCCGGACCAGGGCACGAACCTGTGTCCCCTGCATCGGCAGGTGGACTCTCAATCACTGTACCACCAGGGAAGCCCCCTATGTTACATTTTAATATGACATTCTCATTTTCACTAGATTACATGAGTCAGGTATTCTTTCCGAAAAGATTTAGCTACTTATATATAAATTTTTACCATAATTTTACCAACACTGTGCTGTCTGTAAAAATTTCATGGCACCTAACTGGTAAGGGATATATTAAATGACCTCAGACCCTGGTATGGAAGACATATTTTGAATCAAGTTCTAGCATTTTGTTTGAGGTATAACAATGCAAATTATAACACTGTACTACAGTTCTGAGATGTACTAAAAAAATAAGAGGCATAACACTAATTGTGCCAGGTGGTGCATTTCATTTGCAGTGACAAAGCTGATTACTATACAAAATGAGTTTACTGTAAAAGAATGTTAAAAATTTCTATCTAGTGCATCACCAATTTCTTTAATTACCTACTGTTAATGTACCTTCAATAGCAATACATGGTGCAGACAAGCTACCAGAATTAAATATTTAAATGAAATTGTGCATTTTTTTATTAAAGGAAGTATTTAAATAAAGCAAAAGTAACTTTATATCTAATAAGCCTCACTTATATGAATGAAGATTAAAGAAGTTCATATTCTCTCGTAGGGAACTTGATAGCAATTGCTGAATTTCTTTTATAATAAAAAATTGGATTCAACAAAATTTAAACAATACAAATAATCATATATTTTAGTGTTTCAACATTTTAGTGTGTTAATTACCTTCAAAGATACATTCTGCCTCAAAGCCTCCTTACATGCTGAGGAACATATTGAAGAATTATAAAGGTGTCGTGTAAAATATGTTGTCACATATTCTGCATTTAGTGGGTTTCAGAAAAACCTGCCCAAGGCTTAAGGAAAAAGTAAAAGAGTTTAAAGTGTTATCTGTCTACATCAAAAGCAGCAGCTCATCAGTTAAATGAATTATGGTAACTTTGCGAAATATAGAAATTAAGATGCATCTGTGTAAAAGAATACTGTGTAACCAGTAGAACAGTATAAGAATACCTGAAGTTATTAAAATGTTCATGATATATTAAGTAAAATGCAGTTGGTATAAAACAATATGTACCTTATGGTAAAAATAGCATGGGTAAATGTAGTATGTGTGTGTACATGTACATGAAGAGTGCATGTAGAAAACGAGAGAAAGACTGCTAGTTAGCATCCTGAAAGAATTATAACTGAATGGTAACAAGCACCATCTGGGTAGTGGGGTTATGTCTTCTGATTTCCCTTCACATGCTTTTAAAATATATTTAAAGTTTTCATTATGCATGTGTATGACCATTATAATAAGACAGTGATAATTGCAAGAGAAGTATTCATTAATGATTGTAAAAATTGTTATTAATTATTTAATACATACTGTACTAATAATTGCTTATTTCAACAGAAAAAATAGACACAGTAGACACAAATATTAACCAATTAGTAATAGATATTATTATATCTTAAAATTATTATAACTCCTAGATTCATCTGCTCCATTTTATTTTATTTTATTTTATTTTTTTGCGGTACGCGGGCCTCCCACCGCTGTAGCCTCTCCCGCTGCGGAGCACAGGCTCCGGACCCGCAGGCTCAGCGGCCACGGCTCACGGGCCCAGCCGCTCCGCGGCATGTGGGATCTTCCCGGACCGGGGTACGGACCCGTGTCCCCTGCATCGGCAGGCGGACTCTCAACCACTGCGCCACCAGGGAAGCCCTGTTCCATTTTATACTCATTTTTCTATATACCTCCAAGAAAGGAATCCTGTTCTTTCTTGTACCTCTTGTTTCTTTTATCTAGTCTTTTCTTGTTACTCCCATAAATGCATATGAAGTTTGTGGTAGATGTTGGGTGTGCCCCAGGAGACTCATTCCATTAGAAACAGGGAGTGTTGCATGATGGTGACTGGCAGCTGAGCACTTCCCTCAGAAATGCCTTTGTTTGAAGAGAGTTGAGCCACCTGAGATTTGACGAGCCCTCTTGTGGAGTGGCCAGAGTCCAATGATGGCTAATGTGGGGCTACAGGTGGCCAGCCCCTGCGCCTTGATTCAGGACTTCTCTCAAGGGCCATCCCCACCTCAGGTTCCCTGTTGGGTTGTCTGAAGCTTCTATTCCTTTTACATCCAGTTGCTCCCTCTTCTCTTCCCAACCCTGCCTCATGTATTCCCTCACAAATACTGTCCCTCAGAACATGGCCCAATACAGTTACCACTCACACATCTCTGCTTCTGGGTCTATTTTGCAGAGAACATGTCAAACTGATGATACATAATTGTTTCCAGGGAATAATTTATTGGGAAATGTAAGGCCCTGTATAAGAAGAGGAGCCCATTTTCAGTTCAAATCCCTCCTGAGAGAAGTCTCTTTCTCTTGCCCTCACACTTAACATAGGAAGGGAATTTCAGAATAGACAGAGCTGCAGCCAAAGCTGCCAGACAGACACTATTCCTGTGGAAAACAAGTCAGGCTGTTAGCCGGCATATTGCAGAACATCTCAGGGGGAAGCAAAGTTTCTGTGGAAATCAACTGATGTAAATTCTGCTTAAAGTGAACTGTGGTCTTTTATGATTGCAAAGGCTAATTTTTAGTGGTAATGGCTCATAAAATCATTGTTAGAAGGAAAAGGATCAGCAGAGATGGGATAATTTAATTGAATTCAATTAAAGCAATACTTATTAAATTCTTACTATATTTTTCTAGCACTGTTCTGATGCTGGGAACAGAGAGGCAATTCACATAGTATAAAATAAAAATCTTCTTCATTATTAATGATAAACATTAAGGAGAAAAACAAAGCCAGGAAAAGAAATAGGTAGTTCTGGGTGGAGTTTGGGATTTCAACAGGATGAAGAAGGAAGGAGTAGGTGATATTTGAGTTAACACCTGAATGAGTTGACAGAGTGAAGCATCTAGTTATCTGGGGAAAGAAAATGAAAAATGAGTTTTAGGAAAGATTATAATAGAGATTTTATGGTGAGTAACATGGGTTAACATCTCTTTACTTCCATAGTGAGGTGAAATGCAGAGCTCCTTACCTGTCCATTCCTCACCCACATCTCATTGTTCAATCCCTTCGCTTGCTTACCTTGCATTCTATCTAGCACTCAGCCAGTCCTGTCTTACATTCCCACAATTCTTGAAGCCTGATAGCTAAATTTAAATATTATTCACCCTTAAAAAAAGAAGGAAAACCTTCCAGTTCTGACAACATGGACAAACTTGGAGGACATTATGCTAAGTGAAATAAACCAAACACAGACAAATATTACATGATATCACTCATATGTGCAATCTGAGAAAACTGAACTTAGAGAAACAGAGAGAAGAATGTTGGTTTCCAGGGGCTGGGGGTTTTCGGGGAGATAGGGGGATGTTTGTCATAAGGTACAAACTTTTACTTTTAAGAGGAATAAGTTCTAGAGATCTAAGGTACAGTATGGTAACTACAGTTAATAATCTATTGCATATATGAAATTTGCAGAGAGTAGATCTTAAGTGTTCTCAGCACATATGCACTCACAAATGGGAATTCTGAGGGTGCTATTGTTGCCAGGTCAGAAATCTTCCTTTCCTTTTAATGGCATGATGCCCACTCATCCTCAGGTCCCAGCATTAATGTCAGTTGCCTTGAGAGACATTTCCTTGATCTAAGAATAAGGTAGTCCCCATTGAGGAAATATGTCCTTAGCATCCTAGGTCTTCTATAATCTTGTTTAATTATTCTATTAATCAGTGGATCATTTGGGGTTAAGTCAGGAAAAGAACCTACATGACACAATTTATGGAGGTTTAGAAGAGCTGAGAAGACAAAAAGAGGATAATAAAGCTAACAAGATATTAGTAGCAATTTCAATTTTGAAGAACAAAAGGAAAACGTGGTGCTATGAGAGAGTTCAAAATCCAGGATGACCAGTTGAGAGCCGAAAACATGCAGAGGAAGCTCTCATGAGTCCATGGTCTCATCTGGGACCATGCTCAGAGTGGCCCTTGGAAGAAGTGGGAACCACTGAAGAGGTAGAGTAACAGCAACAGAGGTAGAGTACGAGGGCAAAGAATATCCTACTCCCTCCTACTTCCCACCAGTGCTTCTCTGTGGCGGGACCCAGACTGGAGCCTGGTGACGTGGGAGCCAGGGAGATGCTGTCTGAGAGCATCAGCCCCGCTGTGGTACAGAGAGTGAGGGGAAGGAAGGGGATACATATGAGCAGCAATGACTGTATGTTTTGGGAGCAGAAAGACTGTGTTTTCCTTGTTTACTAATTGATTTTCAGAATATGGCCTTGTGCCTAGTTCACAGTAGGTGCTCATAAATATTTATTTGAAAGATTAGTGATACCAGTGTCCCCATATATGTGTATGTATTTTACCACACACATAATTTATTTCTAGGATTTCAGATATTCTCAATAAACGTTTTTTCTTCATAGCACACTGTTTAAGAAATTCCTCTAGACAGAGTTTGAGAGTTTCCTGTTCTATATCTGAAACATATTTGTCTATGAACATTCAAAATTCAGGTATCTGAAATGGATAAAACCAGATAAGCACTACTCCTTTATATATGCCGTCTTAATTCAGGTTGTTTCTGCCTGAGCTTCTTATGTCTACACAATTTACTTCGCTTCCTAATGTATCCTTCACTATCTCATTCCCTCTTTCATCTATTTCTTTGGGTGATTTGTGCATCCTTAGTGAATGCCATCCTTGAAACTTTCTTTCATAAGACTCGTGTTAGCTTGTGGCCCAGGATACAGCAAGTTATACTGGGTTTTTTAATGTATTTCAAAAGCTCTGAATTGCATCTTGACATCAAAGAGCTATAGAATGATAGAATGACAGCCCTACATTGTACTTTGAGAAATCATCTAGTTTAATCCCTCTCCTAAAAGGTTAATAACTGCAGTCCAGGTAAGTCTATTGTATACTTTTTTTTTTTTTTTTTTTTTTTTGCGGTACGCAGCTTTCTCACTGTTGTGGCCTCTCCCGTTGCGGAGCACAGGCTCCGGACACACAGGCTCAGCGGCCATGGCTCACGGGCCCAGCCGCTCCGTGGCATGTGGGATCTTCCCGGACCGGGGCATGAACCTGTGTCCTCTGCATCGGCAGGCGGACTCTCAACCACTGCGCCACCAGGGAAGCCCTATTGTACACATTTTTACCTTTTCCTTTTACTCAAGCCGACATGGATGGCATTCCACCATCTCACAAGTTACCCTATTCCAATATTTAAATACTGACAAAGAACTACTTCTTTTTCTTCTTCTTCTTTTTGGCATACTTGCTGAGTATTTTCTCTTGTCCAAACATTCCGAAAACATGAGGAACAACTTATCAGTACTGCTGTCATATAATGGTACTAACTTTATAAGTTATGTGGTCAATATAAGATGACCATTATTGTATTGAGATGTCTTCACTGACAGAACAGGTGCAAAGTTCGTAGTCTGCAAAGACAAATTGCCAAAGTAAAACTTTGTTTTTCCTAAATGTCCTTAGGTATTGCATCCTAATTTCTGCTTTTATTAAAAAATTAGTGCCCACTTAAGGTAAAAGCAGTTCTCTCTGTCTCTCTCTGTCTAAGTCTTCCCCTCCCTCCCCCTCCCTCTCTTCTAGAGGTTAGACAATCAGTCAGTTCAGTATTTTCCATTTTCCTTCATTATTTTTTCTCCTCTCTTCCGGGTTTGGAAGGTGAGTGAGGTGGGCAGGGACTTACATGCCAGCCATTGAACTGTCCTCACATTTGTTCTCCAGTCACCATGTCAGTGCGGCTACCTTTACCCATAGAGAGGCCTCTTCATGCCTACTTTTCTGCTCTCACCCAGGTCCTGTGGATGCAGAATACTTGGAGATGTTCTTCCATGCTATTTCAGATTCAAAAGGAAATGGTGGTGGTGATAGGTAAGAGTGAATTTTTAAAATGTCTTTGTTTTGCTTTATTTGCTTTTTAGTTTTGTTTCCTCAATTTTCACATGGTATACACCTTTCTTTACCCCAGAATCCTTAAAAAATTATATGGATTTATCTCCTGAAATCTGCTTCCCTAAGAAGCCCAAAGGATAGGGGGAGATGCAAGTTTGCTTTCTGTATGAACACCCACTTTGAACCTCAATCTCTTGCCACATGTCAAGCTATTTTCTCTTTTGGGCTTGGCAAAATGACCTCACATTACCATAAATTCTCCTTCAGGCTATGGTCTACAGCAAAAAAAAAAAATTTGTGTGCTGAATCATCCAGATCTGAGAGCGATATGCGTACTGGCTGATGTTCTGCTCCCATGGACTCCACAGGGGTCTGCAGTCTTTGGTCCCGGGAGCTCCAAACCATCATGAATGTTGGCTGTATGGCCATGGGTTCTTCTCCCATGGTCTTGCTGCTTCCTCAAAGTACT
This sequence comes from Mesoplodon densirostris, assembly GCF_025265405.1. Classification (NCBI taxonomy): domain Eukaryota; kingdom Metazoa; phylum Chordata; class Mammalia; order Artiodactyla; family Ziphiidae; genus Mesoplodon; species Mesoplodon densirostris. The sequence continues at coordinate 83,527,407 of NC_082663.1, forward strand.
GTCTCTTCCAATTTGCCCAAAGTCACCAAATATACAATCTGAAATCGTCTTTTTAGAATTAGTATTTCTTTTCTATTAAGACATTCTGTTCCGTTAGCTCTTCAGACTTTCAGATAGAGACTATACATCACCAAGACTCAAGATAACTTATCTCTATGTACACTTTTTTTGTTTTGTTTAACTTTGTTGTGTTTCGTGGTGAAGTTATACTTTGCATAACAATTCTTTTGAAAGCTACTGAGTTCCCTTTAAATGTCACAGTTTATATCTCATAATGAATTACAGTGGCACAAACTCAGGGGTACAAAAATGTTGTAGTCATTTCTATATAACTGAAATAATGGTTGTATAACTTTTAAGCCTTTATTTTCCCTAGAAAGAAGGAACTTAATCTATTAGTTTCCAAACAAACATTGGGCAAACTGAAAGAATTTGAGGAAATAGGAAGACATTTGAAAACTTGTTTCTTTTTTTTTAAGTTTTCTCTTTATAATACAGAAAACTTTTTATTATTTTCTAGCTTTGAATACATTATTTTAACATGAATGAAATAGACTTAGTATATCCTTATTACGTATATGCTATGTAATGTATACTATATTTCTTTTTCTCTGTCTCAGTCTCTCTGCCCTGAGCATGTCTGACTCAGATGGAAAAGCTGCAGTCACTTTGGTTCAGCCTCCAGTGGTGCTGGTGTCAGTAGAATGCAGTCCTATAGTCCAGAGTCATTTCAAAAAACTTACATTCTTAATTTTTTTAAAACTTCTCAAACATGCTAGAGGAGAAATACTGTTCATTTTATTTATCGTCCTTTGCTCTTACTCCAAAGCTGTTCTCCTTCCTCTTGTTTTACTCTTTCCTCTCTCCCCAAAGAAAGACACGCCAGCACCCACAACCCCAGCCTTCAGGGCTCAACCTGAGGCACTCTGTGCTCTTAGTATAATATTATACTGTTTTTGTACACACTTCAAGGTATATTTATAACATTAGCTTTATGAGGAGAGTACAATCAGTGACATGCATTTTCTCTTCTGACAAAGTGAGAAAAGGACTGCAGGTCTAATTTTCAAAGTAAAACTTTGAATTTGAAACAAAATAGCATATTTTGGGGGCTTCCCTGGTGGCGCAGTGGTTGAGAGTCCGCCTGCTGATGCAGGGGACACGGGTTCGTGCCCCGGCCTGGGAAGATCCCACATGCCGCGGAGCGGCTGGGCCTGTGAGCCATGGCCACTGAGCCTGCGCGTCCGGAGCTTGTGCTCCGCAACGGGAGAGGCCACAGCTGTGAGAGGCCCGCGTACCGCAAAAAAAAAAAAAAAAAAAAAAAAAAAGCATATTTTTTGTAAGCAGATTACTGAATAATGACCATGGCTGATCATCTGACTATGGCTCAGATTTTTTTATTCCAAAGCAATTCTGAATTTTAAAAAATTATTTTCCTATATGTGAGTTGCAGACATGATTTACGGTGACAAACTATTTCACCAATGCCTCTTCAAAAAACTTCAAAAATGTTTTGAATTTTAGTAAGAAAAGCTTGCATACCACTTTTTTTCCCCTACAGATAAAGAATTGAAAGAGAGGGAAATGTGTTATAAAAATTTTGGCATAGCAAATGAAAGATAATTTATCTTAACTCATTTTAGTCATTCTCTTCAGTTAGATTGGTGTCAGTAGCTTGCCTGTGATGCAGCAAGACCCTGTAAAGATTTTCTCTGATTTTTACAAATGGATTTTCTTGTGAACATTGCCAAAAAGAGCTGTGTGTGTGTGTGTGTGTGTGTGTGTGTGTGTGTCTCCCCTCCATTGGTACTGACAGCCACTGGCATTTTCCTTATCCACTAGCATATCATTTATAGAACTATTCTTAATCTCTTAATCCCTCAGTATTGCTTCAAAAATATTTGCCAGACTGGGCATTTTGCTAACTTATTTTTGTTTTTATTACTTGCACAGCATCCCAGAATGTACTGAAAGAGTATCTGAATATTATTAATTATCCTTATACTTTAGTTTAATATTAATTTTTATTCAAAAATATTGCAGGGAACATCATGGTGCTCCAGCTCTTCCTTTAAACTAGTTTTAGTTTTCTTCTAAGTTCTTACTTCTTTAAGAAAACATCCCTACCTAGGAACAACTGTTGCTGCATCCTACACAGTTCGGCCCCTCTAATTCTCCTCTGCGCTACATCTGCCCGATGGTGTGTGTGATCAGACATCCCTCAGGGGTCTGAGACAACGACATTCTCATACTAAACCTGTTGTACTTATCCGTTGACAGTCAAAACTGGGAAAGGAGGTAGAAAGGCTATTTGGCTGTTTGTGATTGGTTCATCTTAAATTTTGTTTTCTTGGGTATGAGTGTACTGACTCTGGCTTAGGTTTTAGTTTTCTTACATAGACTATGAAGGCATCAAAACCACCTCAGTTTCATAGCCTCTTTCTTTAATTACTTAAACACACAGCCTACATAATAATAGAATGTTATCAACAATAGGAAATTAACACTGTTGGACTATTATTAACTAGACTGCAAACCTTACTAAAATTTCACCAGTTTCTACATGCACTGGTTTGTGTGTTTCTATGAAATATCAACATTTTCACATGCTTAGATTTACCACCACAATCAAGATACAGAACCGTTCCACTACCAGATAAGAATTCCAAATTTGCCAATATCCAGGTCCTAAAGATTTTTTCCTGAAGTTTTTTTTCTTAAATCTTTAGATTTACATACATTATCTATTACAAATTTATTTTTTTTAAGAATTGAGGTTTATTTTTTCTATATAGATAGCTGTTTATTCCATCATTCATTTTCCCCATTGCAATACTTAAGAGACACTTGCTGAAAATCAATTTATCTTTAATTTGTGGGGCTATTTTTGGATTCTGTTCCATTCCATTCATCCATATATCTTCCATGAGGTTAGTATCACACTATCTTGATTATTGAAGCTTTATCCTGATATCAAGTTGTTTGAAATGTACAAATATATTCTACTTTATCAAATTGTTTTAAGTATACTGTATCCTTTGCATTTACATATAAATTTTAGGTTCAGCTTGCCAATTTTTATAGAGTGGTACCTGCTAAGATTTTGACTGGAACTGCATTAAATCTACTGAAAAATTTGGAGAGGATTAACACCTTAACATTAAGCCCTATGATCCATGAACATGTTGCATCTCTCCATTATTTAAAAAATTCTATCAGGCATGTTTTACAGTGGGGTTTCATATATCTTGTGAAGTACAGAGTCAAGTACTTCATAATTCGGATGCTATTGTAAATTGTATTTTATAAATTTCACTTTCCAAATATTTGCTGCCAGTATATAGAAGTACAGCTAAATTTTATAAATTGGTCTTCTATTCTGTGACCTTGCTTAACTCATTTATTAGGTCTAGTAACTTTAAATAGATGTGTCAAGATTTTCAACATACACAATCATATGTCTTATAAATAAAAACAATTACATTTCTTTCTTTCCAAAATGAAAAATTTTTTCTTGCTTATTGCAATTGCCCCCTAATATACTATTGAAAAAGTGGTGAGAATAGATACTGTTGCCTTTTTCCTGACATTAGATGGAAAGTATTTATTGTTTTACCAGTAGGTATGATGCTCCATCTAGATTTGTCTTAGGTGACCTTAATCAGAATGAAGAAATTCCCCTCCATTTCTAATTTGCTGAGATTTTTGTTTTGTTTTTATAAATTGTTGCTTAATTTTTTCAGATTATTTCTATGCATCTATTAAGATATATAAATCTTTATAGATTATTTCTCTGCATCTGTTAAGTTACAGTTTTGATCAAAATTTGAAATTATTCCTTTATTATTTTATTTTATGCTGTTTATATAGTGGATTGTATTAATTTATTTTCAAATGTTATATCAACGTTGAATTTCTAGGATAAATGTCACTTGGTTCTGATTTGTTATATTGATTATACTTTGTTAGACTCAACTGGATGAAATTTTATTAATGATTTCTGCTTCTGTGTTCATGAAGCATATTGACATGTAGTTGTCTTTCCTTGTAAGGTATTTGTCTAATTATGACATCAGGGTAATCATAAATAGATAAATACATGAGTATTTATCTCATAACATGAGTAAGCAAGTTGTATGTAAACACAGTTGATCTCAGTTTGCCTGCTGAAACCTTGTTCTTATCTCCTGAGCAACCTGAAGTCGTAGTGCTAACCCTTGATTAAATTTGAAATAAATGTACTATTAAGTGATTAATATAATCCTGTGTTAGGGTATGAAATAGATCAGGAACAATTTATGTCTTTTTATCAGCATTTAACTGATTGCTATTTTGCACCAAGTTTGTTTTATGTATGCTTCCTGCTATGGAGCCTTATCATGCAGCCTAGTTTTAGTTACATGACTAAGAGTATAAAAAATCTCTTTGGATGAGACTATCCATCCCCTTAAACTAAGGTGTTTCACATACACCTGATGTTTCAAAATATGAAGATGAAGTTGTCTTGTGTAACTGAGAAAGGACCCAGGGAGCTGCGCCCCGAAGTGATGTTTGCCTGTGATTTATTTCTCCTGTTTACCACATCTATTACCTTTATTTATTAAAACATTACATGAGTGTACCCTGTGAAGTTTCAGTAGTCTTTTCACTTATCCAGTGCTGTGTAATTGCTGAAGAAGTGTTCCTTCCTGTTCTATTATCTGAAATAATTTGTGTAGGATTGGTATTATTTCCTATAATTTACCAGTGAAGCCATCTGTGCCTGAAGATTTTTTTGTAGGAAGGTGTTTATACTATGAATTTGTCTTTTTAAATAGATACGGCACTATTCTTGTTTTCTATTTCTTCTTGGCTCTGTTTTGGTAATTGTGTTTTTCAAGGGATTCTTAAATTTTGTCAGATTTGTTGGAATAAAATTGTTTATAATATTTCCTTAAAATTTTAATGTTTGTGGAATCTATAGTGCTGTCTGCTCATTCATTCATTATATTGTTGATTTGTATTCTTTTTTCCTTGATCAATCTAGCTAGACATTTATCAACTTTATAGATAGTTCAAAAAAAAATCAACAGTGGTCTCTTTTCCCTTCTTTTTTCCATATACCCTTTCATTTTCTTCTGCTCAGTTCTTTATTATTTCCTCCCTGCTCTCCTTTTCTTCACTTCCTAAGGTGGATGGCTAGATCACTTAATTGTATCCATATGCAGATTCCTGAAGCTTCTTATATGCATAACTACCCCATCTCTTGTTTTCCGCCCTGTAATTTCTGTTTCATGCTCTCAAATCTGATTATCTTTTTCTTCAACTCAGCAGTACTCACATGCTTTGTTTGGGATCACTGCCCTAGCACCATGGTCTAGAACTGCCTCTAAGCAGATAGCTGGGTTGATAAAACAGCTTCCTTCTATTATTTCCTCTATCTGAGGTACAAGGTCTAAAAACATTGCTTCATTTCTTTTGTCCATTTTGTTGTTGCTTACACTGGTTGGGGAAATTAGCCACAGTGAATCTATCATAGCCAGAGGTCGCTCTAAATAATATTTGAGAAATCATGGAGATTGAGAGTTGCCAAAATGAAAGATAAAGTAAGTGTCTATACTTCTATATCTGGGTGTAGACATGTCCCAGAAACTATACTGCTCTCAGCTTAAATTCACATGCAAACATTTTAGCATAGCATATTAAACTGATAGTTAATACAGGAAAAGAAGATGATCACTATGATTATTTCACTAAGAATAAACCAGGCAAAGTAACTCATTTAATTTTGCACTAGTGTTACTAGATTTGTTGTATATATGTTCTGTACTTGTATCAAAGTTTGATAAATAATATGATGCTTTGTTTGAGGGCATGTTGGAACAGTAAAGGAAAAATGGTGTATTTCTACTGGGTTTACATATTAAGAGTTGAAAATCAAATGAGGGAAAAGCTGATGATTATTAAATGTTTGGTTTTAAAACATTAGAACTCTGCTATGCTGTATAAGCAAGCTAAGTGCTCATGGTGGATCTAGGGTAATTCTGAGAGGTTAGATTATTTCTTTTGTGTTAGGGACAATTCACTTTCTCATCAACAGTTTTCCTTCCATTGAAGTCTTCCTTCTTTGGGGCAGGTTAGAAATGCGACCAGAAAACTTAACTGCATCATTTTGTACATAAAATATCACTCTTTGTATATAAAATATTCATAACTTTAACTGCTTCAATGGTAATAGGATACAAGAAAGAGAGTATTTTAAGTTGAAGAATTATTCATACTGGCAATTTTCCAAACAGGTTATGAGCTATGAGTTAAATATCTCTTAAACACTTTAGAGCTATTCATATTATCAAACTTCTTTGAGTCCTCTGAAAACATGCTGGGGAAAAAAAATGATGCTTAGAAGCATCTATTTTGCCCATGTAGTTCTGGTTGGAAGTGTAAATGACAAAAAGGCAGTGAATAAATGGCCAGAAATGAAGAACAGTGAGATATACTTTAGGAATTATTTATGAATGTACTCAATCTTAGGACATCGTGAATGAACATGTTTCCTAGCATAGTTGTATAATATGTGTATATTTTATATTTATATTTATGTAATATTTATAATTTATGTCTAGTATATGTATATATGTAGACACACAGCATGTACAACCTTAATAAAAATAGGCAATAAACTTTTATTCACTAACCCATGACTTCAAAAATAATGAGTACTTTGTGAGGCTTAAACACAGATGTAATAACAAAAGTTACCATTTTTTAAACAACTACTGTATTCAAGTACTGTGGTAGACATTTTATGGACACTAATTGTGTCACAAAACCCTTCAGATGAGATGATAACAACCACTTTTTTCTCAAATGGAGAACAAGTTCACTTAGACATCTTGGCCATAATAAAGCCAAGATAAAGATACAGACTTCTGGGGCTCTGGTTTGAACGTTTACAACCATTTCACCTCCAAATGCCACAGATGTGACATAGGTTTACTTGATTTTTGATTTTTTTTTTTTTGACTCTCCATACATTTTCACAGTATGCTTTACAGAGGCCTGGTGTCTGTCATTGAGGTCATTGAGGTCAGGGGATTTTCAACCCATGCTTTACTTGAATAAAGGAAGCTGTAACAAAAATACTGCTTCTCTCAGAAGTTTTGTGCCAATTTTGAACTCTACCATTGTTACTTTCCTTAGATTTTTATCAGAACCCTTGGTCTACTATAAACCCATGCTTTAAAACGTGACCAACTCAGTCATACAACACTCAGTTTATGCTCTGGTTACTCTATTGTATCAACTTCTATTTCCTTTTATTAAAATCATTTTATTTTTCTTTTGTCTTCTAAAGAAGTCTTATAGCAATATTTTGAAAATTAATGAACTCTGAAGGTTATCATCATGTCCCTAATTTTTTCTCTCCTTTCTCATCTTAAAATCACCATAGTAATATTGAAGCTAAAAACTGCAATTTAGGATTCTGATCAACATTTTCATTTCAAATTTCAGCACCATTTTCCTGTTTTGAAACCACTGCATTCATTTCAAAACTAAGATTTTTACAAAAATATTGACCATGGGGCTCTGACCTCTAGCCATCATCTTTGAGTTTTCTAGATTTAGATTAAACATCTTTAGTTATCATTATCAACCAGTTACCCAGTGATTGACATTAATAAAATTTATGGTGAAGAAAACATTGCCCTTACACCATCTGGAAGATGGTATCTATATTTCACATTTTAATGTAATTCAGTGGATAAGTGACTTTGTGGTTCTGCATAGGAATATTTTTTCTGGAACTGTACTTCACTAAATGTTCTTGTGGTTACTAACATGACCACTGTTGGATTTAAAAAGGTAATTTTTCTTTTTCTGCAGTGATGAGCCACAGTTGTAATTTTATCAGCATTATGCCACATTATTCCAACTGACTGTAACAATTAAAACAGTTCCGGGTTTGGACTGGATATGGTGATATTTATATTCCATTCTGACTTATTTTGATATTGTGCCATGATGATAAATAGCTGCTTTTATTAACAATAAGTTACATTCTACACACAATATGAGGGTGATGTCTTTATAAACCCACCTCTGATCATTTACAGAAAACAAGTTTGATTTGTTGACACTGTTTCAAACTGATTTACAGGAGTAGAGAGGGTCGTTTTTTTATATCTTCATATTTATGTTTTACCCTTGCTTAAGATATCATAAAGAAATTCTTATTTAGATACACGCTGGTAACAAGAACATTTTAAAAATCAATCTGCAAATAAATTGGGAAATTTAGATTAAAAACTACAGAGTGGCACTACCAAATGTAAAATAGATAGCTAGTGGGAAGCAGCTGCATAGCACAGGGAGATCAGCTTGGTGCTTTGTGACCACTTAGAGAGGTGGGATAGGGAGGGTGGGAGGGAGATACAAGAGGGAGGACATATGGGGATATATGGATATGTAGAGCTGATTCACTTTGTTATAAAGCAGAAACTAACACACCACTGTAAAGCAACTATACTCCAATAAAGATGTTAAAAAAAAAATTACACGGCTTCCCTGGTGGTACAGTGGTTGAGAGTCCGCCTGCCGATGCAGGGGACACAGGTTCGTGCCCCGGTCTGGGAAGATCCCACATGCCACGGAGCGGCTGGGCCCGTGAGCCATGGCCACTGAGCCTGCATGTCCGGAGCCTGTGCTCCGCAATGGGAGAGGCCACAACAGTGAGAGGCCTGCATACCGAAAAAAAAAAAAAATTACAGTTGTGTCATGTCAACAAATCGATATTGACGTTGTAGATTTTTAAATTCTGATACAATCCACAAAGAAAGAGCAAATTAGATGCCTGTAATTTCTCCAAACAATAGCAACAACAATAATCCCAATAACAATAACAGTTTGGTTTAAAACTTTTAAGAAAATTTCTAAGTGCCAGGAACTGTACTAAGCCCTTTATGTACATATAACTCACTTAATTCTCACAAGTCTATTCCTATTCCTATTATTATTTTGCATTCAGAGGAGAAAATTGGAGACTATAAAAGTTATGCTATTTGCCAAAGTTCTCAAAGGAGAAAGAGCGAGCTAAGAATCTATCTTGGATATATTCAGTATTTAACCCCAAAATCTATGGTCTTGACTACTGGGTTAAAATACATTGACCACAACTAAGTATCAGCAAATGTCTAGTGGCTATTTCATAGTTATTTTAAATGCAGTAATTGAAATAAAATAAATTAAATATTTAAGAGTATTTCCCTACTCACTTTATTTTTTAAAACTTATTTATTTATTTTTGGCTGTGTTGGGTCTTTGTTTCTGTGCAAGGGCTTTCTCTAGTTGCGGCAAGCGGGGGCCACTCTTCATCGCAGTGCACGGGCCTCTCACTATCGTGGCCTCTCTTGTTGCGGAGCACAGGCTCCAGACGCACAGGCTCAGTAGTTGTGGCTCATGGGCCTAGTTGATCCGCAGCATGTGGGATCTTCCCGGACCAGGGCTCGAACTGGTGTCCCCTGCATTGGCAGGCATATTCTCAACCACTGCGCCACCAGGGAAGCCCACCCCTACTCACTTTTTAATGTTACATTTATATATTACAATATGATTACCACTGTAGTGTTAACTAACTCCTCCATCAAGTCATATGATAATCATAATTTTCCCTACCCATTCTTTTAACTATAAATATTTAATGACATTTTTGCATAGTTTGAGATTGTTCTTCATTGATTGTGTCATTTATGCAACTGATTTGAAAAATAATTAAACAACATATTTTTTATACCCAGAGTTTGAAACAAACATTATTTACTTTTAAAAACTTTCAGTGATAAGGATTGATAATGTATTTGCTACAGTTAAGAATAATCATGAAAATACTCTCTGTCAAACTTGGATACATAACTATCTTTTTGAAACCTTCCAAACATAAATCGAGGTATGGTTAATATTGCCCTTAACCTCCCTGGTGGCGCAGTGGTTAAGAGTTCGCCTGCCGATGCAGGGGATACGGGTTCGTGCCCCGGTCTGGGAGGATCCCATATGCCGCGGAGCGGCTGGGCCCGTGAGCCATGGCCGCTGGGCCTGCGCATCCGGAGCCTGTGCTCCGCAACGGGAGAGGCCACAACAGTGAGAGGCCCGCATACCGCAAAAAAAAAAAAAGAAAAAAAAATATTGCCCTTAAAAATTGCTGTGTATTAATAATATGCATAATTGTTTACTGAGCTCTCTTACTTTTTTCCATGATAATTTAAGCCATATATTGTTTCTATTGTAACAACTGCAAGAACCTCTGGCTAATTTAAACAGAAAAATAAATTCATGGATGAATATAGGATTGTCCAGAGTCAATGGGAGAGGAGGAAAGCTAAATAAGCAGGTGTCAGAAACAATGGCTCTGGGAATTTGGAAGCTGACACAAGTGGGTGCTATCTTTATGGTAATGTTAGAGGATTTAATTATTGTTGAATATTTTGAAGATCTTCAAATATATATATTTTTCAAAATATAATTTTCAAGAAGAGAGTGTCTGTCTGGTGCATTTGGGGCATGCCCCTATTAGTTGGCCATGAAAATATATGTTGTATTTTGACTGTTAGTTCCAACAAGACTGTATTTGTAGGGTTATAATAGCTCTCCAAAGGGAATCCAAGTTGTTGTTATCATGGATACTGGGTAGAGAAATCAATAGATATCCATTAAACTAGAATCACCCATAATTATTTTCATCAGTAACTCTCCAAGTAAATCACATCCAAATTTAAAAGAATATTTTTCATCTAGCTTTAAAAACATCTTTCTTTTCTGTAAGAATGTATTTTTGGTCCTAAAATTTCCAGTGGTAACCATTATCAGCCATTTAGATTTAACTACATATAATTCAAGATTCATTACTTGCCTTTTTCCTTTTTTACTTGCTTCATTTCCTCTGTAATGAGGTCTTCTCTCTGAATGATTTAAATTTTGATTACAATACTTTTTCAAGTACTTTCCTAAGACTGAGTATGCAGGTAACACAGTCTAAATCTTTTAACTCTGATAGTTGAATAATAGTTTGGCTGAGTATAGGATAGGATTGCAGTCTTATTTTCCTAGTATGTACCTAGTGTTGCTTTTTCTTATAGTTTCTAATGTTACAGATGAGAAATCTTATTTCAAGGTGTTTCTTCCTCCTTTATAAATTACTTTTTCTTTTTGATGAATAGCTTGTGAAAATTTCTCTATACAACTTGACTTTTCCTCATGTTTTGTATCAATCATTTAAATGGACTCCAAAATTATATAGATTATACATGATCAAGCAGTCAGAAAATGAAACACCTTCTAGAACAATAAAAACACCATTGCTTCATCCCCATGACAACTCTAGCAGTGCTACATAATGAAGAATGTGTTAAAACATTTCTGAATCTTAAATAACAGATTTATATAAATATTACATCTCCATTTCCAATAGATTATTCTGCTTTACAACTCTCTTCAACTAATTGAATCTCAGGATTTCCTCAAAAATAAATAAGTTCTGGTATTTAAATATCTGAGATGTCCTAAAAAATTGGATGTCTTCCTGTTTCTTCATTGGCATATGCTAAGACTGTTTTCTTAAATGTTTCAGCATGCAATATAAAAAACCTGAACCAAATACACAGTATATATGCCAGTCTCAAATTCTCTCTATGTTGTACAGTCCTAATGTTTATTTTTACACAATTATTTCAACAAAGTAAATCGCACATCTAATCGGGTACCAGAATTCATGCTACACATGCGTTCCCTGTCCTCTAGGACTAGGAATGTCACTTAAGAAGATATGTAACATATTGTGCTCCACAAGGACCATTATAAGTCAGCATTTCCATCCACTTCTGTGTTCTCCTAGATACAACTGAGTATATTAAGCTAAAAACTTTATTTCCCAGTTCCTTTTTATCTAGGATTCTGGCTGTTTATATAGTTTCTGCAAATGAGATTTATTCTTTTAGAGTTGGAAGTTGGAAGAAGTCTAAGACCAAAGCTGTTCCTGTGTCAGCTGGCAAGCAAGGTTGGATATGAGAGTTGGCAATGGCCAGTTTCCATGTTCCAGGGTCTAGTGATCAGCTCAGTGAGTATGTGGTGGCTGTGGTGGCTACAGTAGTAACAGCAGTAGCAGTTTCCTCTTGCTACTTTACTACAGCATTGACTTTAAAACCAAATGCCATTTACTTCTCAAACAAGTCCAGTGATAATTTAAGACTTAATTATTGTTTCTAAGTTGCTTTTTATTGAAATGCCCGGAGTAGTTTCTATTTCTTGAGCTGAATCCTGAAAGATACATAATGCATATATTGTCAGGACTTCCCTGGTGGCGCAGTAGTACAGAATCTGCCTGCCAATGCAGGGGACACGGGTTGGAGCCCTGGTCCAGGAAATTCCCACATGTCGCGGAGCAACTAAGCCCGTGTGCCACAATTACTGAGCCTGTGCTCTAGAGCCCGCGAGCCACAACTACTGAGCCTGCGTGCCACAACTACTGAAGCCCGCATGCCTAGAGCCCATGCTCCACAACAAAGAGAAGCCACCACAATGAGAAGCCCGTGCACCGCAACGAAGAGCAGGCCCCACTCGCCGCAACTAGAGAAAGTCCGCGTGCAGCAATGAAGACCCAACACAGTCTAAAAAAATTAATTAAATAAATAAATTAAATAAATAGAGTCAGCCAACCCTGGGATTATATCCACAATTTACTACATAATTCCCACTTGAACTGGCTGAGCCTCAATTTACTCAACCTACAACGTTTATAACATGTTTATTATGTTATATTATTGTATGGATTAAATAGCGGGATATATGTAAAATACCTGCACCAAATAACAGCAGTAAATAAACTGTGACAGGCAGCAGGGGAGTAGTTATTTCCATGATATGAGAGTTGAAATTATGGAACTCTTTGATTAGTTTCTTCTTTTTCCATAAAATTATTTTTTGTTGTTTACATATTTTATTCACTCTACTGGCACTCAGTAAATGGATTCATTGAAAAACAATAAAAAAGCAAAAACAGATGTGTGATTTTCGTAAGTACCAGGATATCATTATGACAGGTAATAAATAAACTAAACACTGTAAGCAGGAAAATGTACTTAGGTAACTAAGCAGAATTTTGTTTATGTGTGAACAAATGGCTTGTGTTGCTAAAGAGTAAACCACATTCAATTTAGATGTAATAACTGAAATGAATATGCATTGAATTCATGGAAATCAGCCTACTTTTAGGAAAAATGCTTTCACTTTAGTAAGACAGAAACTAATCAAGGCATAGGTGCTATTCTGAGTAAATTAAAATAAATTAGTTTAAATAGTCATTTTTTTGTAAATATGCTGTTATTATGAAAAGTTTTGAGATTTTGTCTGTTTTAACAAATTTATCCATTAGAAAAATATTTCCCTCTATTTGTGTAACTTACATTTTCCTTCACTTTCTCTGAAGAGTTTGAAAGAAAATCTGCCTGAATTAAATTTCTTTGAATTGATTTTACTACAAGTATATTATACTTTACAAAAAGCTTTACCTGTGTCTTTTAAACATTTTTCTTTAGTTGAAAGACCAAATAAATGAAAACAAGATGATTTGATGCCATTTGCTACTTTCCTAGTTACACTAAATGATTATTTTATGATGATTTGAACAATGCAATTTTTAAAAAATTAGGTTCTTTTATGATCCACCACACCTGTAAATATAGCCAGAAAATAACAGAATAAAGGAGACTGTATGGTTTCAATCCACAATTAATTTTAACTGAAGTTAATTCTCCCAATAAATATTTTCAAATATTGAGATTTTGACAGTTTACTGAAGTTGTAGACACTCGATCTTTGATTTATAATTTAATTCACAGATTAAGATTTATAAAGTTTAAAAATTATAGTTTTAACATTCTGTTAATTCTATTAAAATGCTCTTTTTTTCAAACTGTCCAATTTGACAGATAACTTTAAATGTAGTTACTTGGTCTCTGTTAACTCAGCAAAAGATTGAAGTTTGAATTACTTTGGTAATCTAGCAGAAGATTTGTGTCACAATGGTGACAGTGTAATGTTTCCTGGTGAAAGCCTGGCATATTCACTTTGAGGCATCTACAACAATAGGTACCAAATCATTGTATCTTCTCATCATTTAGTCACTAACAACTATTCACCTTCTATTTTATGCAGATCTTCAGTTCAAATTGGTCAAAGTAGAAAACTTGAAAAAAATCATCAAGAAATTGGTGGAAATTGCCGTTGTGAAAAGGGGATTATGGACAATTTACAACATCCCTTAACATAGCAGAAGTTAGAGAATGTAGGCTCCCAAGTCAGATGGTTTGAGTATGAATATTTGTTTTTTCAAATCCTAGTTTCTTAGAGATTTTATCATTCACCTTCTGTGGTTACATTTATACTGCTTTTCTTCATCTTTTTCATCTTATTTGCCTGAGAGACAGAAGGAGAAGTGACACATTTGTCCAAGATCCTTGTACAGAGTTAAACAGAAATTGCTTTGGGTAAGAAGAAAGATTTCTCAAAATTCATTTTATGAGGCAGCTAAGGAAGCTCCTCCAAACTACTTGTCCCAGAATTGGAACCCGTATACATTTCCAGACTGGTCTGTACCACATTGATTTTGATGACCAGGTTTTTCTCTTGAGGTTTCTGGGAAGATGAGGCTTAAATCAAGAGTAATAAAGAGAACCAGGTGCTTTATAGAGGCTACTAATGATCAAAAAGTGCAAATTTCTCTGAGTTGATCAAATTTTTATTAACAGATAGGGCTTAATAAAAATCATAAAGGCTGAGCACCTCTTTTAACTCACATTTTCCAGAAACTCATTTTTTTTCTGAGCAAAACAGGAGAGAGTGAAGGTTTATGTTATCTATTTTATTCCTGTACCTAGTCAAGAAAGAAAGAAAATATCTTACATATTTTATTCCTCTCCTTGGGGAGGGGAAAGGAGGGGAGGAAATAAACAGAGGAGTAAATAAGCAAATCTCTATATGAATAAATGCATGGTGAGAAAAATGTATAGACAATATAAAGCTTTTGATATATGAAAAGATTAGTTTCTTTTTTTCTAGCACATTCTTCTTAAAGAAGAAACGTGTGAAAATAAGGAATATATTTCAAGATATTAACAGCTAGTTTTGTTATACTTTGTAGTATATATAAATTTTCTTTTATGGAAAATCCTTTTCTACAAAATGCTAAAATCAGTAATATGGAACTCAGGAGTTACTGAGTCTTCTTTTAATATTCTTAGTATTATTCTATTCATTGAAACTCTAATTGAACATTTTAAAGTACACGTTGCATTGCATTACTGGGCAAAATTCATGTTAATTTGAGCTAATATCTGCTTTCATTCACTTTGTTTTCTTTTTCTGCTGAGAACCATTGTTTCAGGATAGCTTAGTTTGAGTTTTTCTGGCAGTTTAATATGTGAACTCATATTAGATATGCATAGTCACAACTGGGCATGTAAAGATGGTTTCACATTACTATCAATGACATCGGAGACATCAGCTTATAGGTACAGATAGTTTGGCTCCTATAATTGTAAAGGTGAATGTACTTTTAAGAAATAATTTATCTATTGTTTTATTGAGCTTTTATTTAAATTGTGATTTTTTTATTTAGTGAAACTAATTCAAGCTCATTAAAAAGAACAATGGAGAAAAAAACAAGAACAAACAAATAATTCAAAGACCTGAAGGTAAGGATCGACTTTAAGTAAATATTTGCTCATGACAGGAGTGACTGTTATTTGGCTATCATTTTGATGGATTTACAAAATTCATAAGCTAGCAAGGGGGAAATGCATTTTTCTTGCTCAAGTGTCTCAAATAGGAAAAAG
The DNA here is from genome assembly GCF_025265405.1 of Mesoplodon densirostris. Lineage (NCBI taxonomy): Eukaryota > Metazoa > Chordata > Mammalia > Artiodactyla > Ziphiidae > Mesoplodon > Mesoplodon densirostris. The sequence goes on from NC_082663.1 coordinate 83,543,270, forward strand.
TATATAGAATGTCAGAAGAAAATAGACACAAAAACAAATTAATTGTACTACCTGGCTCAGTATTATTATATTACTTTAGGAAGAACAACAACAACAAAAAAAGACAGTGAATCAAAGAAGGCACTTAATAATTATTTGTCCTAAAGAAGTGAGTAATAGGAGTGTGGAAAACTAAAGGAACACACAAATCAGTTTCCTATTAAGAAAACACAAACCACTCAAAGAATTTTGATCAGAGGATACTTAACACAGATAATTGATTACATAGGTGATGGAAGAAATAAGAAGTCACACAAAGGATGTTGAAAAAAGCTGAAGTTGAGCAATAGCAAGACATCAATACCACTCTAGGCTGGAGGAACACTGGAAGACTATGTGATCACAAGTACCCAGTATGTGGACTGTATCAATGTCAACATTCTGATTGTGATATCTTACAATGGTTTTGGAAGCCTTTAGCATTTTGGAGAAACTGGGTCAAGTGTACATAGGATTTGTCAGTATTTCTTACAACTGCATGTGACTCCACAATTATCTCTAAACAACAAATTTAACTTTTAAATATATTAAATAATAAAGGGAAAGAAATGATTATTTCTGAATGGTGAGTTATAAAAGGTAATTAAATTAATCATACATATTTTAATAAACTGATTCTGCCATTGAGATCAGGAGCTCATTCCAAATTTCATTTTCAGAAAAATAATTGCTATGAGACATGAACATAATTTTCTCTTATATTTCTTTCTATCTGTCCCTGTCCCCCAATTCCACCTATGTAAAGAACATAGAAATCAGCAATGAGGGTATTAACAGAATCATAACTAGGCTTGCTAAACTACATGAAACATGGACTAAACATTAATCAGTAGAAGAGATCACTGTTTAAAAAATATTACTTTGCAATAGGCTATATAAATTCTTTAGATGTCAATATCACTGTGATGGCTTTGGAATGGGTCGACTTAGCTAGGCTGAACTCCATTTCCCAGAATCCACTTCTTCTATGTTTCCATATGGGCGGTGGACAAAAGAGACATCCTTGCTAGATTTGGAGGACAGAGGGAGCAGTAACCATTGTATAGTGCGTCCATACGTGTGCACACATGCGTGAATACATGTTGTGTATTTGCTGATTCACTTTGTTGATGTGAAGCAGCAGTGGGCCTGCAACTTCTCTATCTTACCTAGCTCCTCTTTCAGTTTCTTTAATTACTGGGCCAGGTGTGGGTTTAGTTTTGCTGTGAAGGGCCTTAGATAAGGACACTGATTTCTTCCGGATAACCTTGTCACCAAGGTCAAAGGCAGTAACAATGAGCACGGATTTTAGTCCATCCTTTTTGAGCTCCAGCTACTGCCTATGGGATCCAGCCTACTCAGGGATCTTCCTCTCCTCGTGTCTCTCTTGTGTATTTCAAACTTCAGTACCTAAAGCTGCAACACCAGCCTTACAAAAACTGTGTAACTAACACCCACAATTGTGTAAAGCAATTCTCTGTAACAAATCCTGACTGTATCCCCTACTGGTCTCTGACTGATACAATCATAACTGTACGAAGAAATTTTAAATAATTTTTACCTTTTTATAAATTTGCTTCAGAGAGATGTAAGTATATATTTGACATGTCATCACTGACTGAGACATACAGCACTCCTTTGCTATATAATAATGGTTTATCCTGAGATAACTGAAATATATAGAGGGGCTACAAAATAAGCACTTAAGGAGTTGGAAATATCTGTAGTACCAATTTAAGTTGGCAATCATTCTGTAATTTTATTATTCATATATGCAATGACTTCATTTTAAGATATGAGCTAAATTTAATGAAAAGAATAATTTATTACTTGCAGAGTATAACAAGGTGTTAATTGTTTTAAATATACAAGCTGTCACAATATTAAAAAGATGCCAACTCTGTATTTATGAAACTCATTGTCAGTCAGACTCAAAAATGTTAATTTTGAGAAGCTTATAGGCAGAACTTCAAAGGGAAGCTTATTTGTTTCATAGGAATGCTAAAATTCCAAAATAGACATTGACTATCCTTTGCTTCATTTTACCTTGCTCTGAGCCACCATCTAAAAATTGAATCATAAATTGAGCATTATAAACAATGCACAGTTTGAACATGGAAAAAATTAAGCAGGAATTTTGCCACAGTTCTGCATATTTGGTGCATCAGTAATTCTGTCTTCTCTCTAAGACCAAAACTGTAACACTTTCACCTTCAGACAGTGTGGGAGGCTTTGACTTTTTTAGTAATGCTCAGGTGAAGTTTGGACTGAATTTCAAATGACTGGTAACAAACCATACACAGTCAAATACTAACTTTACTGTAGTTTCATACCTGTAAGCAAATGGACTTTTACTATGGGCTCTGCTTCATTGTGTGATCAGAAGAAGGGTTACATTTTGATTATATTTTGCAGTAATATTTGATTGAACAAGGGAACAGTCAATGTTTCAAGCTTCCTGGAAGAACTGACACATGATTTACCCATACTTAACCAAACTATTCAGAACACAGCCCACAATATGTGGGAACATCTAAAGTGCTCTTGTATAATGCAATTGTTTCCTTTTCTTTCCCTCTAAAATGTCATAACCATCTGTTTTTCCACCCTCAAAACATCCATTTCTTCATTTTAAAATCACATCTGTCTTAAGAAGCTGTACTGGGGACTTCCCTGGTGGTGCAGTGGTTAAGAATCTGCCTGCCAATGCAGGGGACAGGGGTTCGAGCCCTGATTTCGGGAAGATCCCACATGCCGCAGAGCAACTAAGCCTGTGTGTCACAACTACTGAGCCTGCACTCTAGAGCCCACAAGCCACAACTACTGAGATCACGTGCCACAACTACTTAAGCCTGCATGCCTAGAGCCTGTGCTCCACAACGAGAAGCCACCGCAATGAGAAGCCCGCGCAACGCAACGAAGAGTAGCCCCCACTCTCCGCAACTAGAGAAAAACCGCGCACAGCAACGAGGACCTAACGCAGCCAAAAATAAATAAACAAATAAATAAATTTATTTTTAAAAAAAAGAATTTGTACTGTCCTGCAAGACAATAACACCTTGAATGGCAGAGCCCCACATTTGTCATCTTTGAATCTTTAGCAAGGTGGTAGATAGTATGGGTTTTAAAGTAGCTTTGCAATGATAGAATAATATGAATGAACAAATAAAATTAGCTGTTTCTCTGATTATCTAGAAATTATCCCCTCCTTCTCTGAAATCTCTGTTAACTCCTCTGTGGTATTTTCGTGTGTGTGAACAAACTCAGTTAACTCTTGCAGGAGCTCACATTCACCTACTGTTGAGGGTGTACACACATATAAAATGTATGTACATTTACGTTTAGCAGTTTAAGGACTCTCTCCAAGATCAATCTCCTAAATCTCTTTTTTGTACCCTTTCTTTTTCTGATGGTTTATTTCATTTTTCTCTTCTGTTATCCTTGGATTCTGCTACTCCCCCACCCTAGTTTTTTTTTTTTTTCCTGATTACCACACTGGGAATACTCAATAAACAAGTATGACTAAGTTTGTCCTCAGGGAGCTTATATTCCAGTAGAATATATTAGAAAATGTGGTCTAATTACACACAGTTAGTAGTAAATTGGACTGTATTGATACAAAAGGACTAGAATTAATATAAGCAACTTGGTAGCACAAAGAATTTTTAGACAGACAAGTAATTATTACTTTGGAGAAAAGTCACAAACACATATAAAAAAACCTGATAGACTAGACTTTGGTAAATTTTGTTGGTAAGGAATACTTCAAAAAAGCTGAGAAAATATTTAATTTGCATAGATGACCTGGGGAATTGTTCAGTTGTAGATTCTGATTCAGTAGGTCTGAGGTGGGCATTCTTCATTCTTTTTTTTTTTTTTTTTTTTTTTTTTTTTTTGCGGTATGCGGGCCTCTCACTGTTGTGGCCTCTCCCGTTGCGGAGCACAGGCTCCGGATGCACAGGCCCAGCGGCCATGGCTCACGGGCCCAGCCGCTCCGCGGCATATGGGATCCTCCCAGACCGGGGCACGAACTCGTATCCCCTGCATCGGCAGGCGGACTCTCAACCACTGCGCCACCAGGGAGGCCCGGCATTCTTCATTCTTAAAAATCTGCCAGGTGATGCCAGTGCTAATCTTTTGACTACTCTTATAGTATCAAAACCCTAAGACACCAATTTTGTTTTAATGTAGTCAAATAAAAACAAAAAATTTAAAAAATCCTTAGTTTATATTTTATAAAAATATAAATATATCTTAAAGTATATCCATATACATCTAATATATCTAATACATCTATCACACATATCTAATAGATGCTACTAACATAATAAATATTTAACTATCTAATATAGTATTACAGATATATTATACATCCATCTCCAACAAAACAATTACAGATGGTTTTAATGTTAATAGAAATAACACACACAACCCAACATTCAATATTAGAATCAATTTTAGATTTACATTTCTTTATTCAGTTTTCACCTATAACATATTTAGTTTTTTAGAATGTTGTTTTTATATGTTTCAGGTTAGGTTTTTCAATAGAGTACACTGAAGTAAAAGATTAGAGAAAAGATAGTCTTACATCAGTCCCTCTGTTAAAGGTCTTCTATAAAAACACAGGAGAAATATACTAGAAATGTATTTATAATAATCAGTTGAGCATCGCAGTGATGTAATATGAAAATGTTAATAGCTTAGAGTTCCTTAGACTACCTTTTCTTCAGTTATTCATTCATTCTAGTGATTTTTCTTTCCTTTGTGGTGTTCCCCGCATATCAAATAGTAATAAGTAATTCCTGGCTCAGCAAGAAACCAGAGCTCCACCTAGGGGTAGAGTCCCAGGCTGAGATCTAGAAAGTGAGTGTTGTAGCCTACACAACATATTTCATGTAATTTACAGATAGAAATTGTTTGGGGAAAATAAAATTGTACATGAAAAATCACATTTTACCATTTTACTTTCTTTGCCTCTACTCTGAAAACAAAACAATTACTACTGTGATACACTGTTTAAAAAAAAAAAACTTACCTGTGTAAACTTTTCAAGCAAAATACTTTTCAAAATAATTAAAACAATACACCAGAAATGATAGTTAGGTTGCAAGTTCTCGTTATTAACAATGACAATTTATAAAATTCTAGGGTCATCGAACTTACTAACACCTTACAAATCCTACTGAAAATTATGTATTATCATGAAATTAAGATTTTGGAACCAGGTGTTAACATATACTACCTAAAGTGTTATTTACAGCTCATGTCTTTACTGAACTGCCTTGAGAAAACAAATTGTGTAAGCCCTCTTTGTATTTGTCGAATTGATCTGTAATGCTGCACATTTCTCTGAACAACATGATTCGACGTTTGTATATACTGCAAAATTATCACCACAGTAAGTCTAGTTACCATCCATTACCACACTTATTTACAGTTTTTTTAATTGTAATGAGAACTTTTAAGATCTACTCTCTTAGCAACTACATACTTAGAATCTACTTTGTTTTACAAATACATTTTACCTGACCAAAACATATTCAGAGAGGAAAGTGTCTTTGATTCTGTTAGATTAAGTGTAAACCACAACAAAATAGCTGGCCTGTAAATCCCAGGACCAGGCTTCATTTCCTGCTTTTAATTATCAAGAAATTCCAATGAATGATTCACACACTGGCATGCTACATCTTCCTCTTGGAGATCATATCACTCATTTGTACATTATAGACTCTGAGATATCTGGAGTCAGGAAGCCTGTTCAACATTTTCTAACACATATTGTATAAACTCTTTCACAAAGGAATCCATAATTTGTCACACCTATTAACGTTCTTTAAAAATAGTGTACATTGCATACAATTTTAAAACTGGCATAGAATAGAAGCACATAAAAGCCACTACATAATGAAGTAAGAGATGAATCATTGCAAAGGAGCAGGAAATAAAGTAGGCTTGAGAGTGCTGCTTTAAGCAATGTCAAGTAGCTTTATATCCTCAGGGAATAAGAGCAAAGTACAGAACAGATTACTAAAGAATTATCAAGAATACAGGGAGGAGGAGTTTATCATCTAATCCTTTATTTTATCATTAATTCTCATGTTAGAAATGCAAACATTTCCAGGCTCACCTTTTAAGGGCTGAAACCACAAAGCTAATTGAAAGCTATTGTGTCTCTGACACAGAAAAGAAAAACTGAGAAAAAATGCAAAGTTCTTTTAATTTCTTTAGACAGATTCAGAATTGGGTGACTTAGTATTGCTTAATATTATTAACTTTAGGTATGAGGTGTGAACGGTAATGAAGTTCAGATGTGTATTTGTAATGCTCTATTTATATGGTGTGACTGTAATTTGTAGTTTTCAATACTTTTCAAAAATCAAAATCTGTACATACGTTACCATCAAGAAATAATATTTTCAAGCCATAATTCACTATGGATACCTCATGTTGTATTTCCAAGGAAGGTAGAAATTTAGAATAGCACAAAGCCACCAAAGTTCTAGATCTTCACAGGTGCAATTTTCAGCACATAACAGCACATTTTCCCCAATGTACAACTGTATATATTTTTGAAATTATAGACTCATATTTGACTTAGCTCAAATAGAATCATTTCTTTTTATAGTTTTTATAAAAAATGTTTATAGCATAGAATTCAAGTAAATAATATCTATCATCTTATGCTAGTCAAGCATATTCTTTTAGAAGACCGTGGAACGGCTGGAAAAATTTGTGAAAAATCAAACCATTTGAAAATATTTTAATGAGAAGGCTTATTTGTGTGGTCCTCCGAAGGATGCTAAAAAGAAAATTTCTCCTTTCTGCCTCCTGATTCTCTGCCAAGTAACTAACCAGACCTCCCCTTGCCCACTCCACCCCCTCTTCTCATTCTTCACCTTGTTTTAAACTTTGATCTGATAAAGGAGTTGCCAAGAGGAAAATCACCTTCAGCAACAACCTTCATACTGTTCAAAAGTATTAGCAGAATTCTCCAAAATGTGTCCAAAAACATATTCAGAAGTCTAGGAGACTAAAGGGCATATGGATGCAATTTTCTTTGTTGAACTTACTAATTCCATTCAGATTTATGTAGGCCCTGAGGAAAGGATGATATGGGCTAAGGGAGCATGTAAGAATAGTAACCTTAAAATGGCTCAGCTTCAATCCTTGTCTTCTCTCAGTACTTTGTTTACATCCTGAACAGTTTAACTGACTGAATGCCCAAAGTAGCTGTTTTCCTGAGACAAATACCAAGGGAGCTCTGCAAATCACAATAGTTAATGACAAAACAGCATGCAGTTCCACCTGCTAATTTGTCCCTTTTTAGTTCATTTTTCCTTTCAGCTTCAGCTGCCAATTTCATTTTCAGTTATCTTGTCCTTCAGGTCCTTTTTTCTTCCTTCTCCAATATATATTGAATCTGAAGACTTGAAAGGTCTTTCTCTTCAGTCATGTTATTTTCCCCAAATATTCCTTTTTAATTTACTTAGGTAAAAGTGGCAAAGTGGTAACATGATTTAAATGTATGAATTAAGTAAATACTTTGAAAAAGCCATAATACCAGAAGGCAATTGCAGGTTCTGTGCTGAGCTGTGCTCTCCATAGCAGTTAAAGATATTGGTGTTAATAGCAACAAATTATATTAAATATATAAACTTTCAGTCCCTACATTTGCTAAAAATTGGTGTTAAATCCTAGAAAGTAAAACATTCTCTGATTAATCAAACTATTCTTATTTTAGACTCTTGGGAAATATAATTCTTTATATATTGTCAAGTATAAGACAGCCACATATTTTGCTAGGAAAATTAATAGTACAATGAAAAGAAAATGAGAATTGGACCCAGTTGCCATATATTTGTGTTGTAGTTCTACCACCTACCATCTATGTGATTTCACTGAACATTTCTACTCTCCATGAACATGAATTTTGTTCAGGTATAAAAAGGAACTAATAATATTTTCCTTACCCATGTTCACAAAGTCTGATAAGTTAACGGATGTATATACATTAAGTAAACTTTGAAATGGCATACCACTGTTCTTTATCAAAATATAAAAAATTATGGGAATGTAGTTAGGATCTAGACAGAAGTTAATAGATGGGAGGAGATAATTTTGAAATCACAGAGCAGAAAAAGAATGGGGTGGAACTGCAACTTATCTCTCATGTAGGAAAGTTTGGTTTGGCAGCTGGTTAAGAGACTTAGCCCTGGGTCTTCAATCATAGCCAAGCTGCTGTCAGACTCAGCACTAGGTCTTCAATCATGGCCAAGCTGTTAGTCAAGCCTAGATAACAATGTCCTATGTGGCAGAATAATAAGGAATTTATGTATCCATCTTTCTGATGGTCCGAGTTTGTACTGATGGTCTGAGATTGTACTGGCCATTAATTATTTATTTGACAATGTTTTTCAGCCTTGTAAAACTTGCTTCGAGAAATTTCCAGGTTTGTTTCATAAATTTCTGTGAAGTAATTAACAGTGTTGACCAATTAGTCAAGTATGATAGAGTAAGAACATATCCAATCTGCTCTTAAATTTTTACATTTTTGCTCTGCAAAAGGGCTAGCTAGAGGAATTTTGCTTTGATCCCAGGATTACTGTCTTAGATTTTAGAGAGACAGTAAAACATCATCAGGATCTTTGTTCAGAAAAGGTAAATCATAAATCAATGTCCTGGTGCAGTTTTTTGTTTGCCTCTGATTTTTCAAGGTCTCTTTGACCTAGAAGCAGAATATGTCTGAGGTTTCCATGCCTACTCACCTCTCATGGTCAGTTAGCACACTATACTGATAATCAAGAATTATAATATTGCTGATCAAATTGGTACATGCAGTCACCTCATTTTTCTAGTTACTGATTGGTTATGACAAACACTTAAAATCTTTCTTCTATATTATGCACTTCTCATACTTTCTTTAAAATATGGCTACTTCATGAGTTCAGGGTGATCTCTTTTGGCCTATATATATTGAATAGGGGAGATTTAAATTTATTACACACTTAGCAGCTTATCCAACAGTCTTCTTGTTAGAGAAATCTACAGAGAAAAATTATAGATATGGTCATAACCATAATCTGACTATGGCCCAATAATAAAGTCAGATCTATGTAATTTTTCATTAACGTAAAAATTCCAAGTTGTTGCAAAACTGCTTCTCATTCTCAAATTTTAAAAAGTCAATGTAGATATTTCTTAAGCACTGCCAAACAGTAGTTGTGGCATTGGAATGTATTTTTCAGTAGAACTGGCACAGTACAAACGGCATTGGAACTTGCTCTGTTGGAAATGATTGAAATTTTATTGGGAACAAGATACTTTAGTTTAAAAGAGTTTGACCTATGCTATTCAATTTACAGTAGCTCTAAGCTTTGTGTCAATTTTGCCATCTGTGTTTTCTGTTTGTTATCACTCAAAAACTCATCGGCTTATTCATCTACACTTGTTCATGTGAACAAAACAAAAGCAGAGAAAATATATAAAATAAAAAATTACAAAAAGAGAAAGTATCTATAAATCCATGCACATGAGCAATGATATTAATATCTTACATGGTGAGGCATTTGTGGAGGTCATCACAAATGTTTTCCTTATTATTGATATTCTGGGAATAACTGAGTCTAAAAACGGGGTAAATTGAATTTTATCTACACCACCTGAATGACTTTATGACCTTTTTCTTATATGTGCAAAAGAGAAGAGCTCCGTGCTGCCACATGTTCTATTATCCCAAACTATTACAAATGAAATAAGTTGCTATATGCTAACAGTTGGAAAACAGTAAGCATAGCCTAAGGTCTAAGATCCAAATATAGTAGAGAAATCATGCCCTGGATTCCAGTGTAGTGCACCCTATAGATGTTACAATTACTACAGAAAAGCAGACCCAAATTCCCACAAACTTTCCCATCAATATACCAAAAACATCATGGCTGTCATTTAAAACTGGGCACCCAGGGATGAAAGAAAGTGTGGAAGTATGGCAGTGTGCAGGGTGTGATCATGCAGAGTGTGACTCCCTGATGTTCACAGTTTTCTCCCCTGCTTCTTCAGTGAGAAAGGAGAAAAGGAGATGAATAGAGGAGGAAAACAGGAAAGACAAAGGGAAAAAAAGAAAACAATTTTAATAATAATAATTTCTGGCATATTTTTCTCATTTTCTCTAGATGCAATTGTAAATATGTAATCTTATGGTTGGAAGCAACCTTGACATGCATCTAGTCTAAATACATCAAAGTCTTTGTATATTTTTTTAAAAGCTGTCAGATTTGGTTGAAAGGAAAGCACACTGGAGGTGGAGTAATATTATCTCACTTGAACTATACCAGGACAGGGAAATGTCACCTAATCTTTCCAGTCCTTGCTTATGACACTAGTAAAACAATAAGGGAAAGGGTATAAGTTATAGACATATCTATCCAGATTGTTTTGAAGGTGCCGGGAAAAATATTTTGAAATCCCAAAGTGCCATCCAAACGTGAAATGCAATTATTATTATTTTCCTACACTTGTAGCAGAACTCAGAATTAAAACATCAGTATGTCAACTATAAATTTAGTTAACTAAAGCAAAAAGCTTTATAGCTTTTTCAGATTCAGAAAAGACCTAGAGAAAGAAAGGATATTATTAAAAGGAAATAATGGAAGCAACATTGCTTAAGCAGACACTCACAAAGAGGAAACAGGTTAAATAATAAGATATTCTACCCAATTATAGGACCTATGTGGGGACTGAAAAATAGATCACTCAAGATGAAATAAAAATAAGAATGCATTTTAAAAAATAATGAAATTGGATGTTGAAGTTTAAAAAATGTTCTAACTGCTAGAAAAAAAGAACCAATACTATGCTCAACACTGAACAGTAAAATGAGAACACGTAGAATTTTTTAGAAACATAAATAATGTCCATGGAAAGAATGTCATGATGTATCAATAAACATTTATATAAGAATGTTTTCTTGCCCTGAACCAAGATGGCGGAGTAGAAGGATGTGCTCTCACTCCCTCTTGTGAGAACACCAGAATCACAACTAGCTGCTGGACAATCATTGACAGGAAGACACTGGAACTCACCAAAAAAGATACCCCACATCCAAAGACAAAGGAGAGCCACAATGAGACGGTAGGAGGGGCACAATAACAGAAAAATCAAATCCCATAACTGCTGGGTGGGTGACTCACAGACTGGCAAAAACTTATACCACACAAGTCCACCCAGTGGAGTGAAGGTTCTGAGCCCCATGTCAGGCTACCCAACCTGGGGGTACAGCAACGGGGGGAGGAATTCCTAGAGAATCAGGCTTTGAAGGCTAGCAGGATTTGATTGCAGGACTTCGACAGGACAGGGGAAAACAGAGACTCCATGCTTGGAGGGCACACACAAAGTAGTGTGTGCATCGGGACCCAGGAGAAGGAGCAGTGACCCCAGGGGAGACTGAAACAGACCTACCTGCTAGTGATGGAGGGTCTCCTGCAGAACCTGGGGGGGGGGTGGCTGTTGCTCACCATGGGGAAAAGGACACTGGCAGCAGAAGTTCTGGGAAGTACTCCTAGGTGTGAGCCCTCCCAGAGTCCGCCATTAGCCCCAACAAAGAGCCCAGGTAGTCTCCAGTGTTGGGTTGCCTCAGACCAAACAACCAACAGGGAGGGAACCCAGCCCCACCCATCAGCAGTCAAGCAGATTAAAGTTTTACTGAGCTCTGCCCACCAGAGCACCAGGCAGCTCTACCCAGCACCAGTCCCTCCCATCAGGAAACTTGCACAAGCCTCTTAGATAGCCACATCCATCAGAGGACAGACAGCAGAAGCAAGAAGAACTACAATCCTGCAGCCTGTGGAACAAAAACCACATTCACAGAAAGACAGACAAGATGAAAAGGCAGAGGGCTATGTATCAGATGAAGGAACAAGATAAAACCCTCATTGTTTAGAAAAACAACTAAACGAAGCGGAGATAGGCAACCTTCCAGAAAAAGAATTCAGAATAATGATAGTGAAGATGATCCAGGACCTCAGAAAAAGAATGGAGGCAAAGATCGAGAAGATGTAAGATATGTTTACCAAAGACCTAAAAGAATTAAAGAACAAACAGAGATGAACAACACAAAAACTTAAATGAAAACTACACTAGAAGGAATCAATAGCAGAATAACTGAGGCAGAAGAACGGATAAGTGACCTGGAAGACAGAATGGTGGAATTCACTGCTGCAGAACAGAATAAAGAAAAAAGAACGAAAAGAAATGAAGACAGCCTAAGAGACATCTGGGGCAACATTAAACGCAACAACATTCGCATTATAGGGGTACCAGAAGGAGAAGAGAGAGAGAAAGGACCAGAGGAAATATTTGAAGAGATTATAGTCGAAAAATTCCCTAACATGGGAAAGGAAATAGCCACCCAAGTCCAGGAAGCGCAGAGAGTCCCATACAGGATAAACCCAAGGAGAAACACGCCAAGGCACATAGTAATCAAATGGGCAAAAGTTAAGGACAAAGCAAAATTATTGAAAGCAGCAAGGGAAAATGACAAATAACATACAAGGGAACTCCCACAAGGTTAACAGCTGAATTCTCAGCAGAAACTCTACAAGCCAGAAGGGAGTGGAATGATATACTTAAAGTGATGAAAGGGAAGAACCTACAACCAAGATTACTTTACCTGGCAAGGATCTCATTCAGATTTGATGGAGAAATCAAAAGCTTTACAGACAAGCAAATGCTAAGAGAATTCAGCACCACCAAACCAGCTCTATAACAAATGTTAAAGGAACTTCTCTAAGTGGGAAACACAAGAGAAGAAAAGGACCTACAAAAACAAATGGCAAACAATTAAGAAAATGGGAATAGGAACATACATATCGATAATTACCTTAAAAGTGAATATATTAAATGCTCGAACCAAAAGACACAGGCTTTCTGAATGGATACAAAATCAAGACCCATGTATATGCTGTCTACAAGACCTAGTGACACATACAGAATGAAAGTGAGGGGATGGAAAAAGATATTCTATGCAAATGGAAATTAAAAGAAAGCTGGAGTAGCAATACTCATATCAGATAAAATAGACTTGAAAATAAAGAATGTTACAAGAGACAAGGAAGGACACTACATATTGATCAAGGGATCAATCCAAGAAGAAGATATAACAATTATAAAAATATATGCACCCAACATAGGAGCACCTCAATACATAAGGCAACTGCTAACAGCTCTAAAAGAGGAAGTCCACAGTAAAACAATAATAGTGAGGGACTTTAAAACCTCACTTACACCAACGGACAGATCATCCAAAATGAAAATTAATAAGGAAACACAAGCTTTAAATGACACAGTAGACCAGAGAGATTTAACTGATATTTATAGGACATTCCATCGAAAAACTGCAGGTTACACTTTAGTCTCAAGTATGCACAGAACATTCTCCAGGATAGGTCACATCTTGGGTCACAAATTAAGCCTCAGTAAACTTAAGAAAGTTGAAATCATATCAAGCATCTTTTCTGACCACAACGTTATGAGATTAGAAATGTATTACAGGGAAAAAAAGTAAGAAACACAAACACATGGAGGCTAAACAATATGTCACTAAATAACCAAGAGATCACTGAAGAAATCAAAGAGGAAATCTAAAAACACCTAGAGGCAAATGACAATGAAAACACGATGATCCAAAACCTACGGGATGCAGCAAAAGCAGTTCTCAGAGGGAAGTTTATCACTATACAAGCTTACCTCAACAAACAAGAAAATCTCAAATAAACAATCTAATCTTACACCTAAAGGAACTACAGAAAGAAGAACAAAAAAATCCCCAAACTTGGCAGAAGGAAATAAATCATCAAGATCAGAGCAGAAATAAGTGAAATAGAAACAAAGAAAACAATAGCAAAGATCAATAAAACTAAACGTTGGTTCTTTGAGAAGATAAACAAAATTGATAAACCATTAGTCAGACTCATCAAGAAAACAAGGGAGAGGGCTCAAATCAAGAAAATTAGAAATGAAAAAGGAGAAGTTACAACAGACATCGCAGAAATACAAAGCACCCTAAGAGACTACTACAAGCAACTCTATGCTAATAAAATGGACAACCTGTAAGAAATGGACAAATTTTTAGAAAGGTATAACCTTCCAAGACTGAACCAGGAAGAAATAGAAAATATGAACAGACCAATCACAAGTAATGAAATTGAAACTGTGATTAAAATCTTCCAACAAACAAAAGTCCAGAATCAGATGGCTTCACAGGTGAATTCCACCAAACATTTAGGGAAGAGCTAACACCCATCCTTCTCAAACTATTCCACAAAATTGCGAAGGTAGAAAAACTCACAAACTCATTCTATGAGGCCACCATCACTCAGATACCAAAACCAGACAAAGATACTACAAAAAAAGAAAATTACAGACCAATATCACTGATGAATGTAGATGCAAAAATCCTCAACAAAATACTAGCAAAGAGAATAGAACAACACATTAAAAGGATCATACACCATGATCAAGGGGGATTTATCCCATGGATGGAAGGATTCTTCAATAAATGCAACTCAACCAATGTGATACACCATATTAACAAATTGAAGAATAAAAACCATATGATCATCTCAATAGATGCAGAAAAAGCTTTTGACAAAATTCAACACCCATTTATGATAAAAAGTCTCCAGAAAGTGGGCATAGAGGGAACCTACCTCAACATAATAAAGGCCATATATGACAACCCCACAGCAAACATCATTCTCAATGGTGAAAAACTGAAAGCATTTCCTCTAAGATCAGGAACAAGACAAGGATGTCCACTCTCACCACTATTATTCAACATAGTCTTGGAAGTCCAAGCCGTGGCAATCACAGAAGAAAAAGAAATAAAAGGAATACACATTGGAAAAGAAGAAGTAAAACTGTCACTGCTTGCAGATGACATGATACTATACAAAGAGAATCCTAAAGATGCCACCAGAAAACTACTAGAGCTAACCAATGAATTTGGTAAAGTTTCAGGATACAAAATTAATGTACAGAAATCTCTGGCATTCCTATACATTAATGATGAAAAATCTGAAAGAGAAATTAAGGAAACACTCCCATTTACCACTGCAACAAAAAGAATAAAATACCTAGGAATAAACTTACCTAAGGAGACAAAAGACCTGTATGCAGAAAACTCTAAGACACTGATGAAAGAAATTAAAGATGATACCAACAGATGGAGAGATATACCATGTTCTTGGATTGGAAGAATCAGTACTGTGAAAATGACTATACTACTCAAAGCAATCTACAGATTCAATGCAATCCCTATCAATTACCAATGGCATTTTTTACGGAAATAGACCAAAAAATCTCAAAATTTGTATGGAGACACAAAAGACCCCGAATAGCCAAATCAACCTTAAGGGAATAAAATGGAGATGGAGGGATCAGACTCCCTGTCTTCAGACTATACTACAAAGCTATAGTAATCAAGACAATATGGTACTGGCACAAAAACAGAAACATAGATCAATGGAACAAGATAGAAAGCCCAGAGTTAAACCCATGCACCTATGGTCAAGTAATCTATGACAAAGCAGGCAAGGATATACAATGGAGAAAAGACAGTCTCTTCAATAAATGGTGCTGGGAAAACTGCACAGCTACTTGTAAAAGAATGAAATTAGAACACCCCCTAACACCATACACAAAAGTAAACTCAAAATGGATTAGAGACCTAAATATAAGACCGGACACTATAAAACTCTTAGAGGAAAACATAGGAAGAACACTCTTTGACATAAATCACAGCAAGATCTTTTTTGATCCACTTCCTAGAGTAATGGAAATAAAAACAAAAATAAAGAAATGTGACCTAATGAAACTTCAAAGCTTTTGCACAGCAAAGGAAACTATAAACAAGATGAAATGACAACCCTCAGAATGGGAGAAAATATTTGCAAATGAATCAATGGACAAAGAATTAATCCCCAAAATATATAAACAGCTCATGCAGCTCAATATTGAGAAAACAAAAATGGGCAGAAGACCTAAATAGACATTTCTCCAAGGAAGACATAAAGATGGCCAAGAAGCACATGAAAAGCTGCTCAACATCACTAATTATTAGAGAAATGCAAATCAAAACTACAATGAGGCATCACCTCACACCAGTTAGAATGGGCATCATCCGAAAATCTACAAACAATAAATGCTGGAGAGGGAGTGGAGAAAAGGGAACCCTCTTTCACTTTTGGTGGGAATGTAAATTGATAGAGCCACTATGGAGAACAGTATGGAGGTTTCTTAAAAAAGTAAAAATAGAATTACCATATGACCCAGCAATCCCACTACTGGGCATATACCCAGAGAAAACCATAATTCAAAAACACATATGCACCCCATTGTTCATTGCAGCACTATTTACAATAGCCAGGTCATGGAAGCAACCTAAATGCCCATCGACAGATGAATGGATAAAGAATATGTGGTACATATATACAATGGAATATTACTTAGCCATAAAAAGGAACGAAATTGGGTCATTTGTAGAGATGTGGATGGATCTAGAGACTGTCATACAGAGTGAAGTAAGTCAGAAAGAGAAAAACAAATATCGCATATTAACATATATATGTGGAACCTAGAAAAATGGTACAGATGAACTGTTTTGCAGGACAGAGTTGATACACAGATGTAGAGAACAGACGTATGGACACCAAGCAGGGAAAGCGGTGGGGGGTGGGGGTGGGGGTGGGGGTGTGATGAATTGGGCGATTGGGATTGACATGTATACACTGATGTGTATAAAGTTGATGACTAATAAAAAAAAGTAAAGAAAAGAATATGTGGCTATTGGCCATGCCTTCCAAATGTCAATCATTTTCAAAAACAGTATTTCAAACAAACAACACCCATCATTTTTATCTTAAGGTACACCCTGGAAATTTAAGACTTCTGCTGTCCAATTCCTTTGTCTCCTTTGATTGTCTTAGGAAGGAACACTAATCTCTTCTATATTTACCACATTCTTTCTGGATAAAGAGGCTAGTGACAGTCACAATGGTGATGGTCATCATTCTCATAAGAATGATCAAAATCCTGCCTCTCCTAACCCCACCCCCAACAACTAGTCAAGTTTCTTATCATCTGGGCAAAGCCTTGGCCTTTTATCTATGGATTGAATTTAGCAATTTCTGGTTTCCCTAAAATTACAGTTACTCCAAGAAATTGTTGATATTCATTGCCTTTCATTGTCATTTAATACTTTGAGGCAGAAATCTAGCCATTTATATGGAATTTGCCACTGACATACAGCCAATAAAAGGTATCCACAAAGAAAAAAAAAGTTTTCTTTCTTTGTGGAAAATTAACCAAAAAATCATATCTTCTTAGACTAACGAGGGGTTTCACTGCAGACCTGAACAGACATGTTGAGACATAACTGCAGCAAATAGAGGGAACACAGCCTCGTCATAGGTAAGCATGGCTGAGTGAAGGCAGCTGATGAAAAGGGTACATATAATTAAGTGTGATATTTATTGGAATCAAACATCTTATTACTACAGTAAAAAACAGTATAAAGATAAGTTGGGATTTTTTTTGAAAAATATTTTATACAAAGCAATATTTATAGGGTAACTATGATGGGCAATAAGCTATGCCAAGCACTATGGAATTTATGCTATTGTTTCTTTTTCTTAGTTGAGCTACAAATAATTGACATGTAACATGGGGTAAATTTAAGGTGTAAAACATGTAAATTTGATACATTTAGGTATTGCAATACGATTACCACTGCAGCCTTGGTTAACACTTCTATCAAGTCACGTAATTATCATTTCTTTTTTTGTAGTAAAAACAAATTTCTCTGCTTCACCTAAACACTTAAATTTCCATAAGTATTCCATTGTTTTCCAAGTTTTAATCAGTCTTTCAAGAATTTCCATTTTATTTGTATGTTTTCTGATTATTAAACTTGATTGGCCACGGGGTACCTCTGAAAGTTATTTCTGCTGCTGTTGTTGGCTTACTGTGACTCAGTCAGGTCCTTGGACTATTCTAAAAGAAACGACTTTCATTTTGGTTCAAAGCCACCATCAACTTCTTACTAACTCAGTAACCTTGGTTATATAAATTAATCTTTTTTTTATTTTATTTTATTTTATTTTTATTTTTTTTATTTTACAAATTTAATCAGTTATACATATACATATGTTCCCATATCCCCTCCCTTTTGCGTCTCCCTCCCACCCTCCCTATCCCACCCCTCCAGGCGGTCACAAAGAACCGAGCTGATCTCCCTGTGCTATGCGGCTGCTTCCCACTAGCTATCTACCTTACGTTTGGTAGTGTATATATGTCCATGCCGCTCTTTCACTTTGTCACAGCTTACCCTTCCCCCTCCCCATATCCTCAAGTCCATTCTCTAGTAGGTCTGTGTCTTTATTCCTGTCTTACCCCTATGTTCTTGATGACATTTTTTTCTTAAATTCCATATATATGTGTCAGCATACAGTATTTGTCTTTCTCTTTCTGACTTACTTCACTCTGTATGACAGACTCTAGGTCCATCCACCTCATTACAAATAGCTCAATTTCATTTCTTTTTATGGCTAAGTAATATTCCATTGTATATATGTGCCACATCTTCTTTACCCATTCATCCGATGATGGACACTTAGGTTGTTTCCATCTCCGGGCTATTGTAAATAGGGCTGCTATGAACATTTTGGTACATGTCTCTTTTTGAATTATGGTTTTCTCAGGGTATATGCCCAGTAGTGGGATTGCTGGGTCATATGGTAGTTCTATTTGTAGTTTTTTAAGGAACCTCCATACTGTTCTCCATAGTGGCTGTACCAATTCACATTCCCACCAGCAGTGCAAGAGTGTTCCCTTTTTTCCACACCCTCTCCAGCATTTATTGTTTCTAGATTTTTTGATGATGGCCATTCTGACTGGTGTGAGATGATATCTCATTGTAGTTTTGATTTGCATTTCTCTAATGAGTAAAGATGTTGAGCATCCTTTCATGTGTTTGTTGGCTGTCTGTATATCTTCTGTGGAGAAATGTCTATTTAGGTCTTCTGCCCATTTTTGGATTGGGTTGTTTGTTTTTTTGCTATTGAGCTGCATGAGCTGCTTATAAATTTTGGAGATTAATCCTTTGTCAGTTGCTTCATTTGCAAATATTTTCTCCCATTCTGAGGGTTGTCTTTTGGTCTTGTTTATGGTTTCCTTTGCTGTGCAAAAGCTTTGAAGTTTCATTAGGTCCCATGTGTTTATTTTTGTCTTTATTTCCATTTCTCTAGGAGATGGGTCAAAAAGGATCTTGCTGTGATTTATGTCATAGAGTGTTCTGCCTATGTTTTCCTCTAGGAGTTTGATAGTGTCTGGCCTTACATTTAGGTCTTTAATCCATTTTGAGCTTATTTTTGTGTATGGTGTTAGGGAGTGATCTAATCTCATACTTTTACATGTCCCTGTCCAGTTTTCCCAGCACCACTTATTGAAGAGACTGTCCTTTCTCCACTGTACATTCCTGCCTCCTTTATCAAAGATAAGGTGACCATATATCCGTGGGTTTATCTCTGGGCTTTCTATCCTGTTCCATTGATCTATCTTTCTGTTTTTGTGCCAGTACCATACTGTCTTGATTACTGTAGCTTTGTAGTATAGTCTGAAGTCAGGGAGCCTGATTCCTCCAGCTCCGTTTTTCGTTCTCAAGATTGCTTTGGCTATTCGGGGTCTTTTGTGTTTCCATACAAATTGTGAAATTTTTTGTTCTAGTTCTGTGAAAAATGCCATTGGTAGTTTGATAGGTATTGCATTGAATCTGTAGATTGCTTTGGGTAGTAGAGTCATTTTCACAATGTTGATTCTTCCAATCCAAGAACATGGTACATCTCTCCATCTATTTGTATCATCTTTAATTTCTTTCATCAGTGTCTTATAATTTTCTGCATATAGGTCTTTTGTCTCCTTAGGTAGGTTTATTCCTAGATATTTTATTCTTTTTGTTGCAATGGTAAATGGGAGTGTTTCCTTGATTTCACTTTCAGATTTTTCATCATTAGTATATAGGAATGCCAGAGATTTCTGTGCATTAATTTTGTATCCTGCAACTTTACCAAATTCATTGATTAGCTCTAGTAGTTTTCTGGTAGCATCTTTAGGATTCTCTATGTATAGTATCATGTCATCTGCAAACAGTGACAGCTTTACTTCTTCTTTTCCGATTTGGATTCCTTTTATTTCCTTTTCTTCTCTGATTGCTGTGGCTAAAACTTCCAAAACTATGTTGAATAAGAGTGGTGAGAGTGGGCAACCTTGTCTTGTTCCTGATCTTAGTGGAAATGGTTTCAGTTTTTCACCATTGAGGACAATGCTGGCTGTGGGTTTGTCATATATGGCCTTTATTATGTTGAGGAAAGTTCCCTCTATGCCTACTTTCTGCAGGGTTTTTATCATAAATGGGTGTTGAATTTTGTCAAAAGCTTTCTCTGCATCTATTGAGATGATCATATGGTTTTTCTCCTTCAGTTTGTTAATATGGTGTATCACATTGATTGATTTGCGTATATTGAAGAATCCTTGCATTCCTGGAATAAACCCCACTTGATCATGGTGTATGATCCTTTTAATGTGCTGTTGGATTCTGTTTGCTAGTATTTTGTTGAGGATTTTTGCATCTATGTTCATCAGTGATATTGGCCTGTAGTTTTCTTTCTTTGTGACATCCTTGTCTGGTTTTGGTATCAAGGTGATGGTGGCCTCATAGAATGAGTTTGGGAGTGTTCCTCCCTCTGCTATATTTTGGAAGAGTTTGAGAAGGATAGGTGTTAGCTCTTCTCTAAATGCTTGATAGAATTCGCCTGTGAAGCCATCTGGTCCTGCGCTTTTGTTTGTTGGAAGATTTTTAATCACAGTTTCAATTTCAGTGCTTGTGATTGGTCTGTTCATATTTTCTATTTCTTCCTGATTCAGTCTTGGCAGGTTGTGCATTTCTAAGAATTTGTCCATTTCTTCCAGGTTGTCCATTTTATTGGCATAGAGTTGCTTATAGTAATCTCTCATGATCTTTTGTATTTCTGCAGTGTCAGTAGTTACTTCTCCTTTTTCATTTCTAATTCTATTGATTTGAGTCTTCTCCCTTTTTTTCTTGATGAGTCTGGCTAATGGTTTATCAATTTTGTTTATCTTCTCAAAGAACCAGCTTTTACTTTTATTGATCTTTGCTATCGTTTCCTTCATTTATTTTTCATTTATTTCTGATCTGATTTTTATGATTTCTTTCCTTCTGCTAACTTTGGGATGTTTTTGTTCTTCTTTCTCTAATTGCTTTAGGTGCAAGGTTAGGTTGTTTATTCGAGATATTTCCTGTTTCTTAAGGTGGGATTGTATTGCCATAAACTTCCCTCTTAGAACTGCTTTTGCTGCATCCCATAGGTTTTGGGTCGTCGTGTCTCCATTGTCATTTGTTTCTAGGTATTTTTTAATTTCCTCTTTGATTTCTTCAGTGATCACTTCGTTATTAAGTAGTGTATTGTTTAGCCTCCATGTGTTTGTATGTTTTACAGCTCTTTTCCTGTAATTGATATCTAGTCTCATAGCATTGTGGTCGGAAAAGATACTTGATACAATTTCAATTTTCTTAAATTTACCAAGGCTTGATTTGTGACCCAAGATATGATCTATCCTGGAGAATGTTCCATGAGCACTTGAGAAAAATGTGTATTCTGTTGTTTTTGGATGGAATGTCCTATAAATATCAATTAAGTCCATCTTGTTTAATGTATCATTTAAAGCTTGTGTTTCCTTATTTATTTTCATTTTGGATGACCTGTCCATTGGTGAAAGTGGGGTGTTAAAGTCCCCTACTATGATTGTGTTACTGTCGATTTCTCCTTTTATGGCTGTTAATATTTCCCTTATGTATTGAGGTGCTCCTATGTTTGGTGCATAAATATTTACAATTGTTATATCTTCTTCTTGGATTGATCCCTTGATCATTATGTAGTGTCCTTCTTTGTCTCTTCTAGTAGTCTTTATTTTAAAGTCTATTTTGTCTGATATGAGAATTGCTACTCCAGCTTTCTTTTGGTTTCCATTTGCATGGAATATCTTTTTCCATCCCCTTACTTTCAGTCTGTATGTGTCTCTAGGTCTGAAGTGGGTCTCTTGTAGACAGCATATATATGGGTCTTGTTTTTGTATCCATTCAGCCAGTCTGTGTCTTTTGGTGGGAGCATTTAGTCCATTTACATTTAAGGTAATTATTGATATGTATGTTCCTATTCCCATTTTCTTAATTGTTTTGGGTTCGTTATTGTAGTTCTTTTCCTTCTGTTGTGTTTCTTGCCTAGAGAAGTTCCTTTAGCATTTGTTGTAAAGCTGGTTTGGTGGTGCTGAACTCTCTCAGCTTTTGCTTGTCTGTAAAGGTTTTAATTTCTCCATCAAATCTGAATGAGATCCTTGCTGGGTAGAGTAATCTTGGTTGCAGGTTTTTCTCCTTCATCACTTTAATTATGTCCTGCCACTCCCTTCTGGCTTGTAGAGTTTCTGCTGAGAGATCAGCTGTTATCCTGATGGGGATTCCCTTGTGTGTTATTTGTTGTTTTTGCCTTGCTGCTTTTAATATGATTTCTTTGTGTTTAATTTTTGACAGTTTGATTAATATGTGTCTTGGTGTATTTCTCCTTGGATTTATTCTGTATGGGACTCTCTGTGCCTCCTGGACTTGATTAACTATTTCCTTTCCCATATTAGGGAAGTTTTCAACTATAATCTCTTCAAATATTTTCTCAGTCCCTTTCTTTTTCTCTTCTTCTTCTGGAACCCCTATAATTCGAATGTTGGTGCGTTTAATGTTGTCCCAGAGGTCTCTGAGACTGTCCTCTGTTCTCTTCATTCGTTTTTCTTTCTTCTGCTCTGCAGTAGTTATTTCCACTATTTTATCTTCCACCTCACTTATCCGTTCTTCTGCCTCAGTTATTCTGCTATTGATCCCATCTAGAGTATTTTTTATTTCATTTATTGTGTTTTTAATCGATGCTTGATTCGTCTTTAGTTCTTCTAGGTCCTTGTTAACTGTTTCTTGCATTTTGTCTATTCTATTTCCAAGATTTTGGATCATCTTTACCATCATTATTCTGAATTCTTTTTCAGATAGACTGCCTATTACCTCTTCATTTGTTAGGTCTGGTGGGTTTTTATCTTGCTCCTTCTCCTGCTGTGTGTTTTTCTGTCTTCTCATTTTGCTTATGTTACTGTGTTTGGGGTCTCCTTTTTGCAGGCTGCAGGTTCGTAGTTCCCGTTGTTTTTGGTGTCCGTCCCCAGTGGCTAAGGTTGGTTTAGTGGGTTGTGTAGGCTTCTTGGTGGAGGGGACTACTGCCTGTGTTCTGGTGGATGAGGCTGGATCTTGTCTTTCTGGTGGGCAGGTCCACGTCTGGTGGTGTGTTTTGGGGTGTTTGCGGACTTTTTATGAATTGAGGCAGCCTCTCTGCTAATGGGTGGCGTTGTGTTCCTGTCTTGCTAGTTGTTTGGCATAGGGTGTCCAGCACTGTAGCTTGCTGGTCGTTGAGTGAAGCTGGGTGCTGGTGTTGAGATGGAGATCTCTGGAAGATTTTCGCCGTTTGATATTATGTGGAGCTGGGAGGTCTCTTGTGGACCAGTGTCCTGAAGTTCGCTCTCCCACCTCAGAGGCACAGCACTGACTCCTGGCTACTCAATTTGGGATGATTTGTTGTCTATTCATGTATTCCACAGATGCAGGGTACATGGAGTTGATTGTGGAGCTTTAATCCGCTGCTTCTGAGGCTGCTGGGAGAGGTTTCCCTTTCTCTTCTTTGTTCTCACAGCTCCTGGGTCTCAGCTTTGGATTTGGCCCTGCCTCTGCGTGTAGGTCGCCGGAGGGCGTCTGTTCTTCGCTCAGACAGGACAGGGTTAAAGGAGCAGCCTCTTCGGGGACTCTGGCTCACTCAGGCCGGGCGGGAGGGAGGGGCACGGAGTGCGGGGCGAGCCTGCAGCGGCAGAGGTCGGCGTGACGTTGCACCAGCCTGAGGCGCGCCGTGCGTTCTCCCAGGGAAGCCGCCCCTGGATCCCGGGACCCCGGCAGTGGCAGGCTGTACAGGCTCCCAGAAGGGCGGTGTGGACAGTGACCTGCGCTCGCACAGAGGCTTCTTGGCGGCGGCAGCAGCAGCCCCAGCGTCCCACGCCCTTCTCTGGGCTCCGCGCTTTCAGCCGCCTAATCTCTCTTTATGTCAGTTTTCTTCTCTGTATAATAGGGGAAGTCATATAAACTATGTAAATTTGTTATAATAATTTTATGTATGTATAATAACAACAGTATATGGCACTTACAAATAATTTTATTTATTTATTTATTTATTAGACTTTTAAAGACTTGTTTCCAAATCATTATATTTTTATTAAAATTAGAGATTAGTAGAAATATCGATAAAATGGAATAAAAAGATTATATTATTAAAAGTAGGTTTTGCTCTGGTAAGATAGCAATTAATTCTTGTTACTTTTTTTTTTTTCTTTTCCTTGTGGCACGCGGGCATCTCACTGTTGTGGCCTCTCCTGTTGCGGAGCACAGGCTCCGGACGCACAGGCTCAGCGGCCATGGCTCACGGGCCCAGCCACTCTGCGGCATGTGGGATCCTCCCAGATCGGGGCATGAACCCGTGTCCCCTGCATCGGCAGGCAGACTCTCAACCACTGCGCCACCAGGGAAGCCCCCCTATTCTTGTACTTTTTAATGCTGATATTAATTTTCCATGTTTCCTATGTAGACATTTTACTTTTACAATCACATAAAAAGAAAAAGCAAATAATCGTTACTATATTCAAATTTACAACTGTAGTATAAATAGTCTTATGTTGCAAATATTTCAATGCATCAATATGAGAATCACTTCCTTATAAACATAAATTAATGTTTTTGTATTTTTTTCCTCAAACTTTCAGACATTTTAGGCATTAATAGTCATCTTATTACTTGTATGTTCTGAACTTTCTTGAATATTGTCTTGGGTAAGAGAAATGAACTGTTTCTGGGAGGTGGCAGATTCATCAATTTTGTTACCCTTTTTGATTTCAAAAATTTGTGTAATTAATTCAATGTAAATCCCAGTTTTAGGTAATGTTTTAAATTTTTTTAAAATCTTGGTTGTAAGGAGAAGAATTATGACTGAATATTCATAAAATGAGCGAACGAAATTAGAGAATGAAAAAATCATACATAGAGCCAAATATTAGGCTACATTTTCTCTGAGATTTGTGAAGTGCTCATCACTTCAGATTTTAGAGCTATAGCATGTGAAAAACAGACATGTTTTGTTTTTTTTTACTTTGAAACATAATGCCATTAAAGAAGTAAGCAGTAATTTATAGGAAGCATGGCCATTTTGAGTAAAGTGGAAATATTTTGGTTTTAAGCAAACATCAAGGGAAAGTGAGATGCATATTTTTCAAAGAAGTGGCTAATTATTTGCTTAATGAAAACTGCATTATAGTTTTTGTCATTTTCCCTCCCTTTTTCCCATTTAGAATGAATAGAAAGACTCTTCAGATTAACATCCCTGTCTTCACTTTAGCTTTAATAACACATTTAGGGGGCTTATCAGTTCCAAATAGCCTTCACTAAAATCATTCCATATCACCCATTTAGCTATTATAAAACTACAAACCTTTCTTTGATCATACTAAAATATAAGGTAAGTTCCAATGACAGAGGAATATTTTCACAGTATGCCTGTTTTGTACCTGTTATATTAGAAAGGAATCCATCTTGCTATCCAAAATAAATATAATCATTAATTAAAAGATTGTCATCTTGTCAGTTATTAATGAACATTAAAATTTTAAGGGGAGACTCTACAGATGGCATGCCATTGTAACACCAATATGAAGCCATCCCTGGCAAGTATTTTTAATATTTAAAATAGTAGGATTCTTGTTTGTTTGCTTTTAGCAGTTTAAAATTGGGGAAATATATATCTGAGAATTAGAAAACAAGTCATGGTTACAATGGCATGATTAATCTAGTGTAATTAAAGTGTGACTTTAATATTCACAGCACTGAGCATGAAAATCTGAACCTTTTTGTATATATTATGGGGAAATAAATTCTAAGGGCAATGCAAACCTTTATTAGCAGGAACACATTTCAAAGACAGCCCCACCACCTCTGTTCTTAATGTTTCCTATCAGGTTTTAAAGTCAAATCAGTAGAATTAAATCACTAACTTAAACACATCATAGGATTAATAGCTTAACCAATGGCTTTACTTCTAGAAGAACATTAACCCTAATTTCTCTAAATTCATTAATTCAGACATGAAGAATAATTTATTTCATTAGCCAATTTTAATTTTTTCAAGAAGTTCACTTATGGATTATACAGAATACTTTTTAGAGTTTGCATGTGTTTATTTATTATGTTATTGAGTTATTTAAATATTTGATTTTCTCATTTTAAGCTTTGCTTTTACAGTATATGCAAGCTATGACTGGAAATGGAATTCTTATCATATAAAATAAAATGTCAGGAAATTGAATTAGCAGAGGGCACTGTGAGTCTGGATGCAATGGCACAAGGAAATGAAAGATGAACATTTTAGACCCCAAATACACCAAAGAAAAATTTGATGAAACACAAAGGGAACACTTTTTTTTTTAAGTGCCATGTGGCCTATTTTTAATTAAGTTAAATGTCTCATGTCTAAAGACAACATTTCAAATCTAGTCTCACAGGCACATTATTAAGGAAAAATTACTATAACTGAAGAAATTCCAAGTTGCTCCTACAAAGTAAAACAAGACAAAAACCCTCTCCTTCAAGAACATTCATCTCTTGTAAATTTTTGATGCTGTGTAAAATATTTGAAAAAAGTCATTAAAATTGATGTAGACACTTGTATTGGAAACTCCATTACCATTCTCACATTACTGCCAATACAATAAAACAGAAATTTAGATGCAGGACAGAAATTTGCTTGAAATTTCATAACAGTTCATCCTAGGACAAAAGTAGTAGAATCCTTTAACCCTTGGGAAGTAAGCCCTGTCAAATGTAAAATCTACATTTTTCTTATAGGAACTTTTCCATTTTGTATTTTTTTTCTTAAATAATGTTGCAAATGACACCATTTGAAATATCATTTTGTCATAGAGGCCAAATATCACATATCTGACTATTTGGCAAACCTCTATGTTGAATATGTAATAAAAATGGGCATATACTGACATTAATTGTGTTTTTCATAATGTCTATATCATAATTGTGACATATATGCTATAATAGCCTTCATAAATCTGTTTGTTTATATGGTGCTTTCTTGTCTCTACTCATTTAATACATGAGTATTTAAAGAACTCCTGAGAAATTGGTGGTGATAGAGAAAGAAAAAATGTACAAAGTACCTGTTGTGCAGGCTGAATTTCATCATCATCACCAGACTCTCAGTATGCATCCATGATGCTCATGTTACACATACCTTCTTTACCCAATATCACAGTAATTTCTGAACATGAAAATTATTCTCTTTTCTCTATGTGGGTCTGGATAAGTACCTCTATCAAAATTTAAAAGCTGGAAGAAACTTCAGTTTCATGTATGTAATCAAATACTTTTGTAGTCTAGATGAGGTCCTCAAGGATTATGGACACTTACTAAATGGCCAAGGTTATATACAACCAGTTGGTTACAGAAAAAACACTGTACAAACAAGTTCAGACTAGAACTGTGGTGTTCTCTCTACTTTGATCAATGGCTGATCTCCTACAACACTCCCATGTACTCCTTTCCACTCAAGACACATCAGCCTCCTATGTCTTCCTAAATTATTACAGCTAATGCTCACCTTGGGGAATTTTCTTTAACTCTTCTCTATGCCTGATGTTTCTTCTCTCTCTCAAGGAATGTACATGTGTGTGTGTGTGTGTGTATATACACATTTATATATATATAATACATACATACAAATGCATTTTTATTTGTTGGTATTTATATATATATATACATATTAGTTTTTATTTATTTATATATATACATACTTATGTATATACATATTTGTCTATCTCACCTTCATCTGTCCATCTGTCTGCCTATCTAACTGTATATCTATCTACTTATCTATCTAAATTCATTCTTTGGTTCCAGAAAAATGTTCTTCAATCTACTGTATACTTGGCTGATCTGAAATAAAGCTCAGATTCTGAGCCTTCCCTTACACATAAGACATACTATAGAATTAGCTTTGAAAGGCAATAAATAGGAAGGGTCAAAGCTATTTTAGATGAAGAGTAAAGCCATTTGGTTACAGAAAAGGATGGATTCCAGGTAAGGTATAATAACAATAAGAAAAACAACAACAACTAAAATCAAGGCTCATATTAACAGGAAGTAGTATCAAAGCTAATTTGTAGACATGAATCAAAGACTTATACTATTGAGTGTTGTTTAGACTCTAGGTTCTATTTTGGGGATTTTGACCATGAGGTGTTTTAGAATCATCTGGGCAGTTACTCCAGATTGATTGAATTGAAACCTCTATGAATGATTCCCAGGAACTTGTATTTTTAATAACTTGCACAAGTGATTTGGATGTTCTTGCTTTATTTAATGTATTTGAAAGCCTTCACTTTGTTTAATGTTCTACGACCACAATTTGAGATGATAACCAGAAGTCACTCAGAAACTTAGAGGTGAATTTTTCACCCATGAGGGGGCTAATGAAAATACTTCAGGATTATGTTATACCAGAATCACATTGATAAATCTATTGAGATACCTAAATATTGCCTTGTAATTCACACTGTGCTGTGAAAGCTAAAACAATGAGTGATTGAAAGCATTTCAGTCTTACAATGGGAATAAATCATTGAAAAATGACTGAAGTTGAATGTCAACATACAAAGTGCCATGAGTTCAATCAAGTGTTATTTGAATTCAATGAAGGAAGAAATTATTTCTGACCCAGGTGATCTGGGAAGTGTTCATGGTGAAGGTCTTATGAAGTTAAACATTGATGATGAAATTTTAGTGGATTAAGATGAAAGAGGTCCATATTGTCTGGTTTATAATTAAGAGGGTTCATACAAGGGTTACATGAAATTTTAAAATATTTTGGGTGGTTAAATTACAGGGAAGTGGGGGCATTTTTAAAAATGAAAAGCTACTGTAGCATTTTGAGAATAATAAAATAAAAAATTGGCTAATGTTGCTGCCAAAATGGACTGGAGGAAAGGTAGATGGAACTGATATTTTTGAGAAGCTTATAAAAAGAAACCAGGGAGGAGCTATAAGATGATGGAAGAGTAAGTGGCAGAGATCACCTTCCTCTCTACAAATACATCAGAAATACATCTACATGTGGCACAGCTCCTACAGAACTCCTACTGAACGCTGGCAGAAGACCTCAGACCTCCCAAAAGGCAAGAAACTCCCCACGTACCTGGGTAGGGCAAAAGAAAAAAGAATAAACAGAGACAAAAGAATAGGGACGGGACCTGCACCAGTGGGAGGGAGCTGTGAAGGAGGAAAGGTTTCCACACACTAGGAAGTCCCTTCGCGGGCAGAGACTGTGGGTAGCGGAGGGGGAAAGGTTTGGAGTCGCGGAGGAGAGCGCAGCAACAGGGGTACGGAGAGCAAAGCGGAGAGATTCCCGCACAGAGGATTGGTGCCAACTAGCACTCACCAGCCCAAGAGGCTTGTCTGCTCAACCGCCGGCGTGGGCGGGGGCTGGGAGCTGAGGCTCGGGCTTTGGAGCTTAGATCGCAGGGAGAGGATTGGGGTTGGCTGCGTGAACACAGCCTGAAGGGGGCTAGTGCACCACAGCTAGCTGGGAGGGAGACCAGGAAAAGGTCTGGACCTGCCGAAGAGGCAAGAGACTATTTCTTGCCTCTTTGTTTCCTGGTGCGTGAGGTGAGGGGATTAAGAGCGCTGCTTAAAGGAGCTCCAGAGACGGGCGCGAGCCGCGGCTATCAGCACGGACACCAGAGATGGGCATGAGACGCTAAGGCTGCTGCTGCCACCAACAAACCTGTGTGCAAGCACAGGTCACTATCCACACCTCCCCTCCCGGTAGCCTGTGCAGCCCACCACTGCCAGAGTCCCATGATCCAGGGACAACTTCCCCGGGAGAACACACGCACGCCTGAGGCTGGTGCAACGTCACGCCAGCCTCTGCTGCCACAGGCTCACCCCTCATTCCCTACCCACCCCTCACCCCAGCCTGAGTGAGCCAGAGCCAACAAATCAGCTGCTCTTTTAACCCCGTCCTGTCTGAGCAAAGAACAGATGCCCTCAGGTGACCTATATGCAAAGGAGGGTCCAAATCCAAAGCTGAACCCTGGGAGCTGTTCAAATAAAGAAGAGAAAGGGAAAGTTCTCCCAGCAGCCTCGGGAGCAGAGGATTTAATCTCCACAATCAACCTGATGTACCCTGCATCTGTGGAATACCTGAAGAGACAATGAATCATCCCAAATTGAGCAGGTAGACTTTGGGAACAAAGATATATATATATTTTTTTCCCATTTTCTATTTTTGTGAGTGAGTATGTGTGTGCTTCTGTGTGTGATTTTGTCTGTATAGCTTTGCTTTTACCATTTGTCCTAGGGTTCTGTCTGTCCTTTTTTTTTTTTATTACTTAAAAAATTTTTTTCTTAAAAATAATTTTTTATTTTAATAAGTTTATTTTATTTTATTTTATCTTCTTTCTTTCTTTCTCTCCTTCTATTTTTTCTCCCTTTTATTCTGAGCCATGTGAATGAAAGGCTCTTGGTGCTTCAACCAGGCATCAGGGCTGTGACTCTGAGGTGAGAGAGCCAAGTTCAGAACACTGGTCCACAAGAGACCTCCCAGCTCCATGTAATATCTAACAGTGAAAATCTCCCAGAGATCTCCATCTCAACACAAAGACCCAGCTTCACTCAATGCCCAGCAAGCTAGAGTGCTGGACACCCTAGGCCAAAAAACTAGTAAGGCAGGAAAACAACCCCATCCATTAGCAGAGAGGCTGCCTAAAATCATAATAAGGCCAATAACCCCAAAACACACCACCAGACGTGGACTTGCCCAGCAGAAAGACGAGATCCAGCCTCATCCACCAGAACACAGGCAGTAGTCTCCTCCACCGGGAAGGCTATACAACACACTGAACCAACCTTAGCCACGGGGGACAAACAATGGGAACTACGAACCTGCAGCCTGCGAAAAGGAGCCCCCAAACACAGTAAGTTAAGTAAAATGAGAAGACAGAAAAACACACAGCAGATGAAGGAGCAAGGCAAAAACCCACCGGACCTAACAAATGAAGAGGAAATAGGCAGTCTACCTGAAAAAGAATTCAGAATAATGAAAGGAAAGATGATCCAAAATCTTGGAAATAGAATAGGGAAAATACAAGAAACGTTTAAGAAAGACCTAGAAGAACTAAAGAGCAAACAAACAGTGATGAGCAAAACAATAAATGAAATTAAAAATTCTCTAGAAGGGATCAATAGCAGAATAAGTGAGGCAGAAGAACGGATAAGTGACCTGGAAGATAAAATAGTGGAAATAACGATTGCAGAGCAGAAAAAAGAAAAAAGAATGAAAAGAATTGAGGACAATCTCAGAGACCCCTGGGACAACATTAAACACACCAACATTCGCATTATAGGGATCCCAGAAGAAGAAGAGAAAAAGAAAGGGACTGAGAAAATATTTCAAGAGATTATAGTTGAAAACTTCCCTAATATGGGAAAGGAAAGAGTAAATCAAGTCCAGGAAGAACAGAGAGTCCCATACAGGATAAATCCAAGGAGGAACACGCCAAGACACATATTAATCAAACTATCAAAAATTTAATACAAAGCAAAAATATTAAGAGCAGCAAGGGAAAAACAATGAATAACACACAAGGGAATCCCCATAAGGTTAACAGCTGATCTTTCAGCAGAAACTCTGCAAGCCAGAAGGGATTGGCAGGATATATTTAAAGTGATGAAGGAGAAAAACCTACAACCAAGATTACCCTACCCAGCAAGGATCTCATTCAGATTTGATGGAGAAATTAAAACCTTTACAGACAAGCAAAAGCTAAGAGAATTCAGCACCACTAAACCAGCTTTACAACAAATGCTAAAGGAACTTCTCTAGGCAGGAAACACAAGAGAAGGAAAAGACCTACAATAACAAACCCAAAACAATTAAGAAAATGGGAATAGGAACATACATATCGATAATTACCTTAAATGTAAATGGATTAAATGCTCCAACCAAAAGATGCAGACTGGCTGAATGGATACAGAAACAAGACCCATATATATGCTGTCTACGAGAGACCCAGTTTAGATCTAGGGACACATACAGACTGAAAGTGAGGGGATGGAAAAAGATATTCCATGCAAATGGAAATCAAAAGAAAGCTGGAGTAGCAATTCTCATATCAGACAAAATAGACTTTAAAATAAAGACTATTACAAGAGACAAAGAAGGACACTACATAATGATCAAGCGATCAATCCAAGAAGAAGATATAACAATTGTAAATATTTATGCACCCAACATAGAAGCACATCAATACATAAGGCAAATACGAACAGCCATAAAAGGGGAAATCGACAGTAACAAAATCGTAGTGGGGGACTTGAACACCCCACTTTCACCAATGGACAGATCATCCAAAATGAAAATAAATAAGGAAACACAAGCTTTAAATGATACATTAAACAAGATGGACTTAATTGATATTTATAGGACATTACATCCAAAAACAACAGAATATACATTCTTCTCAAGTGCTCATGGAACATTCTCCAGGATAGATCATATCTTGGGTCACAAATCAAGCCTTGGTAAATTCAAGAAAACTGAAATCATAATAAGTATCTTTTCCGACTACAACGCTATAAGAATAGATATCAATTCAGGAAAAAATCTGTACAAAACACAAACACATGGAGGCTACACAATACACTACTTAATATCAGATCACTGAAGAAATCAATGAAGAAATCACAAAATAACTAGAAAAAAATGACAATGGAGACACGACAACCCAAAACCTATGGGATGCAGCAAAAGCAGTTTTAAGAGGGAATTATATAGCAATACAATCCTACCTTAAGAAACAGGAAACAT
The DNA here is from genome assembly GCF_025265405.1 of Mesoplodon densirostris. Lineage (NCBI taxonomy): Eukaryota > Metazoa > Chordata > Mammalia > Artiodactyla > Ziphiidae > Mesoplodon > Mesoplodon densirostris. Next base: position 83,576,413 of record NC_082663.1, read on the forward strand.
CTCAAATAAACAACCTAACCTTACTGTAAAGCAATTAGACAAAGAAGGACAAAAAAAAACCCAACATTAGGAGAAGGAAAAAAATCATAAAGATCAGATCAGAAACAAAGGAAAAAGAAATGAAGGAAATGATAGCAAAGATTAATAAAACTGAAAGCTGGTTCTTTGAGAAGATAAACAACATTGATAAACTGTTAGCCAGACTCATGAAGAAAAAAATGGGAGAAGACTCAAATGAATAGAATTAGAAATGAAACAGGAGAAGTAACAACGGACACTGCAGAGATACAAAGGATCATGAGAGATTACTACAAGCAACTCTATGCAAATAAAATGACAACCTGGAAGAAATGGACAAATTCTTAGAAATGCACAACCTGCCGAGACTGAACCAGGAAGAAATAGAAAATATGAACAGTCCAATCACAAGCACTGAAATTGAAACAGTGATTAAAAATCTTCTAACAAAGAAAAGCCCAGGACCAGATGGCTTCACAGGCGAATTCTATCAAACATTTAGAGAAGAGCTAACACCTACGCATCTCAAACTCTTCCAAATAATAACAGAGGGAGGGTAACTCACAAACTCATTCTACAAGGCCTCTATCACTCTGTACCAAAACCAGACAAAGATGTCACAAAGAAAGAAAACTACAGGCCAATATCACTGATGAACATAGATGCAAAAATCCTCAACAAAATACTAGCGAACAGAATCCAACAGCACATTAAAAGGATCATACACCATGATCAAGTGGGGTTTATCCCAAGAATGCAAGGATTCTTCAATATACGCAAATCAATCAATGTGATACACTATATTATCACACTGAAGGAGAAAAACCATATGATCATCTCAATAGATGCAGAGAAAGCTTTCGACAAAATTCAACACCCATTTATGATAAATACTCTCCAGAAAGTAGGCATAGAGGAACTTTCCTCCACATAATAAAGGCCATATATGACAAACCCACTGCCAACATGGTCCTCAATGCTGAAAAACCGAAAACATTTCTACTAAGATCAGAATCAAGAAAAGTTTGTCCACTCTCACCACTATTATTCAACATAGTTCTGGACGGTTTAGCCACAGCAGTCAGAGAAGAAAAAGAAATAAAAGGAATCCAAATTGGAAAAGAAGAAGTAAAGCTGTCACAGTTTGCAGATGACATGATACTATACATAGAGAATCCTAAAGATGCTACCAGAAAACTACTAGAGCTAATCAATGAATTTGGTAAAGTAACAGGATACAAAATTAATACACAGAAATTTCTAGCATTCCTGTACACTAATGATGAAAAATCTGAAAGTGAAATTAAGAAAACACTCCTATTTACCATTGCAACAAACAGAATAATATATCTAGGCATAAACGTACCTAAGGAGACAAAAGACCTGTATGCAGAAAATCATAAGACACTGATGAAAGAAATTAAAGATGATACAAATAGATGGAGAGATATACCATGTTCTTGAATTGGAAGAATCAACAATGTGAAAAATGACTCTACTACCCAAAGCAATCTACAGATTGAATGCAATCCCTATGAAACTACCACTGGCATTTTTCACAGAACGAGAACAAAAAATTTCACAATTTGTATGGAAACACAAAAGACCCTGAATACACAAAGCAATCTTGAGAAAGAAAAACGGAGCTGGAGGAATAAGGCTGACTTCAGACTATACTACAAAGCTACAGTAATCAACACAGTATGGTACTGGCACAAAAACAGAAATATAGATCAATGAGATAGGATAGAAAGCCCAGAGATAAACCCACGCACATATGGTCACCTTATCATTGATAAAGGAGGCAAGAATATACAGTGGAGAAAAGACAGCCTCTTCAATAAGTGGTGCTGGGAAAACTGGACATGTACTTGTAAAAGTATGAAATTAGAACACTTGCTAACACCATACACAAAAATAAACTCAAAATGGATTAAAGACTTAAAGGTAAGGCCAGAGATGATCAAACTCTTAGAGGAAAACACAGGCAGAACACTCAATGACATAAATCAGAGCAAGATCCTTTTTGACCCACCTCCTAGAGAAATGGAAATAAAAACAAAAATAAACAAATGGGACCTAATGATACTTAAAAGCTTTTGCACTGCAAAGGAAACCATAAAGAAGACAAAAAGACAACCCTCAGAATGGGAGAAAATATTTTCAAATCAAGCAACTGACAAAGGACTAACCTCTAAATTTACAAGCAGCTCATGCAGCTCAATATCAAAAAAACAGACAACCCAATCGAAAAATGGGCAGAAGACCTAAATAGACATTTCTCCAAAGAAGATCTACAGATTCCCAACAAACACATGAAAGAATGCTCAACATCATTAATCACTAGAGAAATGCAAATCAAAAATACAATGAGATATCATCTCACACTGGTCAGAATGGCCAACATCAAAAAATCTACAAAGAGTAAATGCTGGAGAGGGTGTGGAGAAAAGGGAACCCTCTTGCACTGTTGGTGCGAATGTAAATTGATATAGCCACTATGGAGAACAATATGGCGGTTCCTTAAAGAACTATACCATACGACCCAGCAATCCCACTACTGGGCATATACCCTGAGAAAACCATAATTCAAAAAGAGTTATGTACCAAAATGTTCATAGCAGCTGTATTTACAATAGCCAGGACATGGAACCAACCTAAGTGTCCATCAGGAGATGAATGGGTAAAGATGCGGCACATATATACAATGGAATATTACTCAGCCATAAAAAGAAACAAAATTGTGTTATTTGTAGTGAGGTGGATGGACCTAGAATCTGTCATACAGAGTGAAGTATGTCAGAAAGGGAAAAACAAATACCGTATGCTAACCCATATATATGGAATCTAAGAAAAAAAAAAAGATCATGAAGAACCTAGGGGCCAGTCGGGAATAAAGACAGAGACCTACTAGAGAATGGACTAGAGGATATGAGGAGGGGTAAGGGTAAGCTGTGACAAAGTGAGAGAGTGGCATGGACAGATATACACTACCAAACATAAAATAATTAGCTAGTGGAAAGCAGCCGCAGAGCACAGGGAGATCAGCTTGGTGCTTTGTTACCACCTAGAGGGGTGGGAGATAGGGAGGGTGAGGGGGAAGGAGATGCAAGAGGTAAGACATATGGGAACATATGTATATGTATAACTGATTCACTCGGTTATAAAGCAGAAACTAGCACACCATTGTAAAGCAATTATACTCCAATAAAGGTGTTAAAAAAATAAGATAAAAAGAAAAGTAATTTTACCTCTAAAAAAAAAAAGGAACCACAACTTACAACAAAAAGTACAGATACATAAAGATGAATAAACAAAGAAATTAACAAATAAAAGTGATGCATGAAGATTTGATGACTTACTTGAGGTAAGGTTCAAAAAGAGAAAAAGAGTGAGTCTAAAATTTATCTGGGTTTTGAGCCTATTGTCAGCCAGAGAATGGTGGGGCCAAGAGGGGATTGACATCTCAGGCTGGGTATCCTAGAAGCAGAGTCTGAGTTAGAGATTCAAGGTCGTGTGATTTACTAAAGCCGTGCTCTTTCAGAAAACGTTGTATTGGAGTAAAGTCAGCAGGAAAGGGAAGGAGAAGGAAATGATGTGGCCTCATAAAATCTGGCCTTGGCCCGATTAGGGGTGAGGTTGGGTGCTCAAGAGCATAACGCTCACTGTAGTTATTCCATAAGAGCAATTCTCTAGAGAAGGGGGGCACATCCGTGAGCCTATCATCATCAAACTCCCATTAACAGGGGGTGGGTCCATGGCAGGGCAAACAGATCTTAGGTAGAGGTATCAAAATCATCTTACTACAGTAGAGGATCAGTTTTACCAGGCATATTCAATTTCATGTTCTAGTTGTTCATCTAAGTAGAAATGTCTAGTGTGTTATTGAAAATTCAGGAAAACACTGGGAAAATGATAAAAGCTACAATTAGAGATTTAGATTCATCCACTTATTTTTCATTCAGAACAGTATCATAGAAACACTGAGGCAGAAGCTTGAGAGTAGAGAACTGATATTAGCAAAGTCATAAAAATACCGATTGGCTATAGAACCTCTTTTGTAGGCTACATTAAAATTATATCAAATTTATTTTTTAAAGCATTTTTTGTAAAAAGTTGGCAACTTAACTTTTTTATTTTGCTATGGGAATTTTTGCTGCAGATAGAGGAGACAACAGAGTCCTGAAAACACAACTGAGGACATTTTGAAGCAATTAAACAAGGAGAAAAAATCAATGTGAACCAAGCTGTGACAATTCTTTGAATATTTTGCCACCATCAATAGAGGTCTCCTCTGGTCCCTTGCTAAGTTACATAAATTTAGAGAGCCCTTTAAAATTATTTTCCAAATGATGAGAATAAAATTGAGAACTGTAAATAATTATGCTGGAGCAAAATGTATAAAATAGAACTGCACTGGGTAAGCTAAGATTTAGGAACAAATAAATTATCACGTTAGTTCTCATGATATGAATCAGTCTCTCCAGTCCTAAGTGACTTTATAATGACAATGAACACTATTGTGCTTCATTTTAGATATTTTCTGTTGTAAACATAGAGGAAATGTTTGAAAGTGAATACCAATCAACAGAAAAGCATTCTTAATTCTGCTCTGAATAAAGATACGGCAGAAAAAGGAAAAGTAGAAGTGATGGAAAAGGGGAAAAAATCTTAAAGTAAGAATTTTGGTTCAGAAAAAGACAAACTTCCAGACCAGTCAATCTATCTAATGTTAAATATAGCTCTTGATATCAGTAAGCTCAAGTGCAAAGTTCCACTTGTCTGCTAACATGTCAACTGTGAGTCTGTAATAATTACTTTAGGATAAAGACAATGACCAATGTAGTCAAAATAAAGACAAACATACATATTGTATATTAATGCTCAAATATTTTACCACATAGTTGAATTGTATATTGATAAGAACCATTACCCAAATAATAATAAACAAACTATGATGACTCACAGGGTTTCAATTATAAGATAAAGTGCATAAACACACATTCATTCATTTTCCTGGCAAGTAAGCAATTAACAATTCTCTAGGGTCTTGTCTCCATAGGCAACCAAGCAGGTAAGCAGTGAAAGCTATGCTAAAAATCCACTTTACCTGAGTCACTGTTCCTTCCTGATCTTCTGAATTACAGCAAGAAATTCCTACAGCTGCTGCTTTTGGATTTATATCAAATCTCCAGAATAATCACTGCCCAGTTTTAAGGTGCTAATTATAAGCGTAGCAGAGTCCTACACAGCCTGAATCAATCCTACATGTCAAACAGTCCAGATGGAAATTGACCTAGATGGGTGAGATGGGCGGGGAGAGAGGTCCAGGAGGGAGGGGACAGATGTATACATACGGCTGATTCACTTTACTGTAGAGCAGAAACTAACACAACATTGTAAAGCAATTATACTCTAATTAAAAAAAATTTTTAAAGAGGCTATCTAAACTTTTTTTTTTTTTTTTTTTTTTTTGCGGTATGCGGGCCTCTTACTGTTGTGGCCTCTCCTGTTGCGGAGCACAGGCTCCAGACACGCAGGCTCAGTGGCCATGGCTCACGGGCCCAGCTGCTCCGCGACACATGGGATCCTCCCAGACCGGGGCACGAACCCATATCCCCTGCATCGGCAGGCGGACTCTCAACCACTGCACCACCAGGGAGGCCCAGAGGCTATCTAAACTTTGAGGCAACTTTACAAGACTGAATACTGTGGATGATCAAATTGCAAAGGCGGCAAGGTACGTGATGAGGAAGGGAAGACCTTAATCCTAGCCTTGAGTCTGTCATTAATTAAAGAGGTCACACCTGTGACCTTGGGCAAGGTGTATGTCATATCTGTGCTTTGGTTTCCTTAAATAAGCATAGATGAGATGGATTACCAGATAATTAAGTTCCTTCCAACTTAAAAAAATTCATCCATCTGCCTTAGATTAGCTGTTTTTTAAAGATATGTTTACACAAGTTGGAAAAATGTGCTCATCTTGCCATAAATAGTGCCCATACTACCTTCTTTCCAATTGGTTACTAGCAAAGAACATAGGCATCTCTTTGCAGTCTAAAGCCCCAAACCTGTAGACAACACCTAAACTTGTGTGTCTGCCTTCTAATACTTTTCTTACAGTTGCTAGCAGCCACATTTGCAGTAGTTTCAAATTAGTGGTTTTCTAAATCCTGGGGGCAATGAAAGTATCTAAGACCATTGTGAAAAGTCATTAAAGTCATGTGGCCCATCTCCTATATTCATACAACATGTACTAATAATTCTTCCTCCAAGGTTTTTTTTTTTTTGAATTTTGTCTTTCCTTTTATCTCCCCAAGGACTAGTTAATTTAAGGTCTCAGTTTTGTCACTGAGGCTGTTGGAATATCTCCCTACCTCAATTTCTGACTTAATAACTTAAAACCTGTTTGACCACAGGCATAGTACTGAATCTTTTAAATCTTAGTTTCCTCATCATAGAGCTTTTTGTCAGGAGTAAATGTATAATGCATATGTAAGTGGTTTATTTGATGATCTGGTAAGGTACAAGAAAGTAACTTCATTTTTTGTCATAACTGCACTCTGAAACCCCTTTATATAATATTCCATTCCTTTATATGGATAAATTCTTGGCTAGAACCCACACTTTTCTTGTAATATTCAGAAATACTGACAAATAATTTCATTTTTGTAGCTATTATTAGTCAAATCCAATCTAATATTTCATTTTGTTTCCACTGTATTTTATCATCTGTCTTCCCACTAGATTTTAACCTCTTTTTAAACAGGGATCATACACTGTTATTAATGACAACTTCTAACATTTCCACAGATTCTGTTACTTCTAGGTAGTAATAGAGAAAATAAAAGTAGTTGACGAGTAGGCACAAGAGTGGAGAGGCATGTGATATAATGGTCGAAGTATAGAGCCAAAGGTCTATAAACTGGTTAAAATGCTATAGAACTAGTTATAATTTGAGTTCTAATGTGTATTAGATGTGTGGCTTTTAACAGTGACCTAATGAATCTGTACTTTAGATTTTAATCTACATTTTGGAGATGATGATAGCACAAGCCTCATAAAGTCATAGAATATAACAAATCATTATAAATAAAGCACAAAGAATAACAAATGGCACTCAGTAAACACTATAAGTATTTACTTCTATCAGGATTACTAACATTGATTGGGTTCTGAATGTATTATGCAGAGCATTTTATTGTTCTTCTAAATTTGAATTTCTTTAAATATATAAGCTAGAATTATCATTATACTCATTTTTATAAGGAAACTGGGGAATCAAGTGTTAAGTACTTTGCAAACAACCCTCAGATTCTAAATAAGAATTTGAACTTGAACATCAATTTTCCTCACACCAAGTCCGTATTTTTAACTTAATGCTATATGTAGGTATTTTACTATACCAGACTTCTATAGCTTTAAAATTATTAAAGAATGAAAGAATGCTGAATTGAAAATAGCTTATTTTAAAGAATTTACTGGAGGTCAAGACAAAAACTTGCGAGGGCTGAATTCAGTCATTTGCCTACCAGTTTGTGATATCTGATTACTAACTGCTACAGAAAGAGTAAGAATAAAATTTAAAAAGAAAATAGAACCCAAAGTCTCCAGACACATAGTTTAATTTGTCCCTTTAAACCTTCAAATGGTTAAGGGGGATAATCTGTTGTCAGGGAGGCAACTCCAGGTTGAAATCTTGAGAAAAAGATAGTTGTTCTAGATGCATTCTTGTTTTGGACTACAAGGGCAGTTTTACAAGGTTGGCTTCCCCCAAATATTCTCAAAGTGTAAAAATGGAAACTGTGACCAGAGAGGTTGTTGTAATGATGTTGTGATTATGATTCATATACATATATGCTTTAGTATGTGACTACCACTCCTTTTTCTCTTTCACCAATGAGATTATCTCTCTGTAGCTAAAAAAGAAAAAAAAAACTACTCTTCATGTCACTGCTACTACAAAGTCACAGCAGATAAACTTTTTGGGGTTTGCTTAGAAAATTCTATGATTGAATTTTAAGACACTTTGATAGACTGCATAAGATAAACTTACCAGGACAAACAGAAAAATAAGTTCTCACAGAAGCACCCATGCCTGTGTATTGGGGTGATTATCAATGTTTCCTGTACTTGTGCCTAAACATTTGTGCCCTCTGAAGGGACTGATTTCTTTACCAAAGACATATTTAAATCTTATAAAAATCACCAAAGTAGATATCTCATTTTTCAGTGCAATATCTCAGATTGGTTACTGACACTTCATAGTTGATGACAATCCCATACAAGTTTTGACATCTGAAGTAACATATTCTTTCTTTGATATGAATAAGATTTTTCTCACCCTGGCACTGTCACTTCTCCTGGAATATCTCAGTGATGCGCTCCCTTGATATATAAATATCAGCGCCATATATCTGGTATTACAATAGAGTATTTTAAAATCAGGTTTCTAAAATCTTAATCTGTGTCCTACTCTACATGATGAAATGTTTTTAGTTTTGGTCAATTTATAAATGTCTAAAATCTGGCACTTGAAATATCGAAAGCAAGCACACTAATGGAGATTTTTGTACAAATGCAAACACATTAAGACAGCAGGAAAGCAGAGTTTGAGTCAGTTTGTTGCACGGAAGACATCATTTTCCTGAAAACAAATGGTGTGTTAAGTTCACCTGCCATCACAGTGACTGGACAGACAGCTAAAGACAGAATTATTGCTAAGAGTTACACTTTATGTGTTAATGAGAAAAGGAAATTTACTGTGTTACCATTGAGAAACGTAGGTTTTTAGAGCTTTTATTTTCCTAAAAGAAACAGCTACATAAAACAGTAATGTGCATTCATGCTTTCGGTAGTATTTATTTTATTAGGTAGCAAAATAAATCATAAAAACAAAAATAATCTGTATTTCATTTTATTCATAAGTCTTTCAATTTGGGAAAAAATCTTCTTCTGGAGACACAAAAGTCAAATATTTGAACTTTTTCTTTCTCAGCCACACAATATAAGAAAGGCTAAAAAATCATTTTGCTGGTCATATGCTGTTTTGTTCTCTATCCAGCTGGAAGCAAAATATCTTGGGAGGAGATAAGATGACAAAATATGTGCCATGGTTGAGGAAAATGCATAGAGTAGTGGTGGCTTTCCCTGGCATTTTTTGAACATGGTGTTCCATGTATACAAGTTAGCAGGTTTATTTATTGTCCTTCTTTATTTTTAGCCCTTAAGGATTGAAATAAGATTTTCAAGTTTATTTCTTGCTATTGCTATTTTAAAATGAAATATTTCTACAGGATATTTTGTCTCACTTTCTTTGTTCTATTTAATAAAAATCCTTGAACCTGAAGTATTTAGAAAAGTGTTAGTGTGTACCGCTCATTATAACACATATGTGTGTACACACACACAGTAAACTGGGAGACGAAAGAGTGTTGTTCAACCTATGTCTTGGGCCATAGTTTGGAGGTTATTGTACCAGAGCCTTGCAAAGGTTAAGCTATACTTCAGGTAATACAATTTAACTTTATTTAAAATCCAGGAGATAAAGCTGGAACAGATGAACTTTTGCCTGCCTCCAATATAAAACAACAATAACAACAAAAACACACACATATATATATAGTTACATAGTTATCAGTAACATTTTTTCATGTATCACTCTGTTGAGTATAAATTTGCTTTCTTATATTATTGAGGCCACCAGTCTTTTCAGAGAGGCATTCTAAGGTGTAATATTCATTAATCAGTACCTTTCTAAGGGATTTAAAGATTAATTGGAGCTAGCTCTCTAACTAAAGAAATAAATCTCAAGTTTCAAGGAACGATGACAGATGCTCAGTATAATCTATTTTGACAGAGAGTTCTCCTGAGAATCTTTCAAATTCAAATTCTTTTATGTGGAGAGTTAGTTATCTTTCTTGTGTACAATGCCAACAAAGAAGTCATTATCCAATATATTTCTCTTCCATAGTTTCTGCTTGTTCTCCCCCAATTTCATTATCTACGTAGAAGATTTTCAAATGTAAGGGCAAAGCAGACATTTAAAATTTAAGCAATAAGATATAGATGCCCTGAGATCAACCCTATAGGAGCCAATCGCTTAGGACAGCTATTCAGGAAACTAGGGGAAAAATGAACCCTGAGATCAAATATGTGTGGGAAAATTGGGGGGCTTAAGAAGCTATTTTTATTTCCTATAGGAATACTCGTCATTTCTGTGATAAAGAGTCTTTTAAATTTATAATACGTCTAATACTCTACCTTTTCCCTCTCCCACAGAATGCCTATCAACATGCCGAGAACATTTATCAGGGTTCTCGTGAGTTCCATGGCTACTGGTAATGCAGAGTCTTCCCTGTTGTTCTCTGTTGAGGAAAAATTTTGCCTAATCTCAGAACCCAATTATTTTCACCAGCCACAAACCTTTAAGTGCTTAGATAAAGTTCCATTATATTCCTCTATTACCTGCCAGGTCATTATGCTCAATGTTCTGAGAGAGATAATAAAATTAGTTTAATTCATCCATGACTCAAGAACATTTCTAGTCTGTGTTTTTTGTTAGCTGTAGTGTTGTAAGTAGGCAAGAACAAGTATTAAGGCAGTTTCAGTAAATATAAATTTTCAACATATATAGCATCTGGTATTTAGGCATGAACAGATGGCTCAAGTGCAGATGTTTTTAGATATTGGCTACTATTTCATTGTAGATCATAAATCATGGTTACATCCAAAAGTTCTTAAGCTAAAGAAGATGGATGTAAAGGATTTTAATAGTAAGTTAAAAAACAAACAAAACAAAGAAACCCAACAACTAAATCTCCATTATTTAACTAGCTAGGTTTCACTAGTTTGATTCACTATAATTCACTATTTGATTATATTCAAAAGGGGAATAAGGGACAAATTAGCAAATCAAACATAGCCTTTAAAAAGATGAGTATATTCATAATAAACATAACTAATATTTATTATGTGTTCCAGTCACTTCTCTAAGTTATAGATATAGATTATATATATATATATATATATATATATATACATATATATATATATTCTAGAGTTTGCTGTGTTATAAAGTTACTGTGTAATGTGACTTCCAAAAAAAGGCTTTTAAGTCATAATTTGCATGTTTCATTACATGACTACATGACTGCCATTGTAGATACAAGAACAAAAGAAGGATGGGTAGCAGAGATGTTCTGAAGGTAGACAGACAGTGACTTAAGAATGTCTTAAAGTTCCATTAAGACCTTCAGTCTTACAAGTGATTCGCACATGATTTATATAATGTGACATTATTATTCAATTTTCATAATATCCTGATGATCTCAATGCTGCTCCCATCTCTCACATTTCTAACCATTATAACCTAAAATATCTTAATGAAAGTTTAAGGATCTGGGAACATCAAATCTTTGGCATTCATAAGGTAAACTTCCAAAACCTTTTATGAATAAGAAGTCAATGAGAACATTGTAGAAATCATGTTTGCTGGTTAAGTGGTATTACCTCCTTAGCCCTTCCTTCGCTTTCATTATGAGCACGGGTATTTATATGAACTTATTATACCTGCCACATGGGAAAAGTTCAAGAAGGTTTCATTGATTTTAGGACCAGCTGACTAAACTCTCAGTAAGTTTATGCATGCATTACTAATTTCACAAACTTTGGAAGTACACAGTGGTGAAATCCTGAATTTGGGGGGTGTTGGGAAGAAGAGTCTCAAGTGTGGTTTGCATAGGTGGCAAATTGAAGTCACTAGTCCAAAACAAGGGCACAGGCAAATTTTCTTTAGATTTCATAGCTTAAAAAAGCATTAATTGGGGGGCTTCAAATAAAAAAAATCTAGATTTCTGCTTTCTCAGGAAAAACCAAGAGACCTGGACACATGGGTATGCTTGTCCATAGTTGGAAATAAGGAACCTTTGCCCTCTTTAGAATGGTTTCCTGGTTGGAAGATTTTGGAAGAAAATCTTGAAAATTTTGGAAGAGTGTCATGCTCAGGAGAGGACATGGAAGCTCCTCACCCTTTCCCCATACCTTGCCCTGTACCTCTCTTCCATCTGGCTGTTCCTAAGTTATATCCTATTATAATAAACCTGTGATCTAGTAAATAAAATGTTTCTCTAAGTTCTGTGAGCTGTTCTAGCAAATTAATCAAACCTAAGGAAGGAGGGAATCATAGAAACCTCTGATTTATAGACAGTTGGTCAGAAGTACAGGTAGCGACCTGGACTTGGGTGTAGCACCTGAAGTCTGAGGAAGGGCTTGTGGGAATCCCCATCTATAGCTGGGCAGTCAGAAGTACAATGACAAGATGGGCTTGTGACTGGCTTCTGACATAGGGGGAGAGGGTACAGCCTTGGAGGAATGAACCCTTAACCTGTGGGATCTGACAGTATCTCCAGTAGATAGTGTCAGAATTGAGTTGAATTGTAGGACACCCTGCTGGTGTCCAAAGAATTGCTTGTAGGTGGAGGGAACCCCCCTCCCCAGTGTTGAAATTGGGTCCAGGAACCCCAAAGAGGCCCATTCTAATGACCTCTGTTAAGATCTTATCTCCAAATAAGGTCACATTTTGAGGTACTGAAGGTTAGCGCCTCAACATATGAATTTTGGGGGAAAATACAATTCAACTCATGATACCTACCCACGTGCATTACACTATCAAAGATTTTCCCCCATCCTTTGTTTATTTGCATGTGTGTGTGTGTGTGTGTGTGTGTGTGTGTGTGTGTACACTGCTTAGGTTATTTCAGGAGAGGATAAATGAGCACAAAGTCAAACCAGGACAGACAATATGGTCCTAACATAGACAATACGGTCCTTAACAGTTGCTTTTAAGAAACCACCACCCTGAAATTTGGCTAAAAAAAAAAAATCTCTGAAATCTTACAAAACACATTAGACCAGAAGGCAACAGAAATCTCTATGGGAGCATAATTCTGTTTGATTATATCATTAGATTTTACCAAAGACAGAATTAGGAACAAAAATCTCCCACTTTTCTATCCTGGCAGTGACTAAGCATATTATCATTTATAACAAAGGCAAACTCCCTACTAATTCCATACATTATACATAGTCATACCAAACCAAAAGCAAGGTTTGTCTTCCTATTTCCTTATAATAAAAATTCATTTCCATCTGTGCCCCAGCAAGGCAGAGCTTTCACTGTTTTATGCTAAATTTTGACAGCACTTATACCAGGGATCAATGGATAAAATAACACAGTGCCATATGATTATCATATATTTCACAAATAGAAATAACAATTTCAGTGCATTGGAAAGGAAGAACACTTGAAAACAAATGCAGGAAAGGAAACACACATATGCAAAAATATTGGATACTACTGTATTTAAAATATTCAGCACATCTGTTATTAATCTTTCTCTGCTATGCAAAAAAATTATATTAGCTACTGAAGAATTAGGAAAAAATAGAATCAGAATCCAGAGGGATACTGTAATATTCCATAAATATTCAGACCAGCTAGGCCAGTTTCATGGGCTTTGGGAAAAGCAAAACTTTATGTCTACTGTGAGTTTGGTGCTATTCTCCTGATAAGTGACCGATTAACGGGGTGAGTTAAATAAAAATGCAAACAACAGAACATATAATCCACTTTTAATCCTGAGGCCAGGGTTTCTATGTGCTAAAACTTCCAGGAGACTTGGCAAAGAATCAATAATATAATAGCTCCCTGTTCCCAAAGTGTCTGAGCTATTATAAAAGAGAGACCCCAGGATCATGGAAATGTCTTTAGCGTAGTTCCTACTAGAGATAAATGTTTTATATTGAGTAAAATAAGCTATATTCTAGTGGTAGATAAAACTCCATGAGAAACCTTGATTTATGAATTTTGTTTTCAATTTTGGAAAGTAAGTGTGCTGACAGAACTAACTGATAGAAAGTCTATTAAAAAAAAAAAAAAAAGGGGCCTCCCTGGTGGCGCAGTGGTTGAGAGTCCGCCTGCCGATGCAGGGGATACGGGTTCGTGCCCCGGTCTGGGAGGATCCCATATGCCGCGGAGCGGCTGGGCCCGTGAGCCATGGCCGCTGGGCCTGCGCGTCCGGAGCCTGTGCTCCGCAACGGGAGAGGCCACAACAGTGAGAGGCCCGCATACCGCAAAAAGAAAAAAAAAAAAAAAAAAAAAAAAAAGGAAGCAACATGCATATAGTACTTTTCCAGCTACCAGAATTTCAAGTCAGATTTTTTATGCCTTTCAAGACACTTATAATATTAACAATAAATTAATGATAATATCTTTAATCCTTAAAATTACTCAAATGTGTATCCTGATCTTTTGTGCACACAGAATGGCATGCTGAATGTGTTCTGCAGTATGCAATTTTGCAGGTGCAAGTTCATTGGGAATTTTTGCTAGCAAAACAAAAATCACAACATCATGGTGCTACAAACACCCTCAAATTTAAAACTGCTTAATTTGGACTTTTTTTTTCTTTTCCTGAATCATCTGGGAAGGTTATACACCTCATGGATGCCATTTGTAAAGGAGTTTCATAATTACATTTGTATTCCTTCCTTTTTTCCTCTGACAAAGATTCTCTCGACAAAAATCTAATCAGCCTCTTTTGAGCTCTTTGCAATGAGGTCTCAACTTTTAGACTTCTGTGTTCACCTCTCTACTGTCCAGTTTTATTAACAGAAATGCTGCTATGTCAGTTTAGCCAGAATCCCCTACCCTGGATATCTGACCACCCTTGATATCTGACCAGATTCCTCATCCTCTACCACCCCCTAGATGATAGTTGATCACCCTGCCCTGCCTTCAGCAAGAATCCTTTTTTATCTCTTTTGCCAGAATCCTCCCCTTGCCCTTGATGTTTCCTCTTCATTAATTTTCTATCCACTGCACACTCCAACCCCACTCCCAGCTCCTTGGTTATAAATTCCCACTTTTCCTTGCTGTATTCAAAGTTGAGCCCAATCTCTCTCCCTCACTGCAAAACCCCATTACAATGGTCCCTACACCTATCCTGAAAGTCCCCTGAATAAAGTATGCCTCTAACAAGTGTCATGAATAAATTTTTCTTTAACAGCCCATCTTTCCTTCCTTCCTTCCTCCGATCTAGTCTTCATTCAGTCTTTCCTTTCTTCCCATCTTTTTCTCTTCCTTTCTTTTCATCTTTCTTCTCATTAAAATAAGTGTTTATTAAAGGTTAATTTTCCACATAGTAACTATGGGTTACTACGTGAGACTTCTTTTTCTGTTTTCTTTTTTTGTGTGTGTGTGTGGGGGTTAAACATTTAAAAATTGATGTAGTAGATTTAACAGATCATGGAACTACTGATAGAGGAAGTCACATAGAGAGATGGTCTGTACTAATATTAAGGGGCCAGGATCTGATTAATGTGCTCTAAAATATCTTATTCCAGAGAAGGAGTACCTGTAAATTTATAAGTTGATTCCCATCCAATATGACAAGACAATAAATGTAAAATTTGTCATTTATTTGTGTATAATTTAATCTAATTTCAAGGTTAAATGCTTTTCTAGAAAATTAAATTAAATAACATTTATCAAAACCTACAAATGCTCTCCTGTGAAATTATAATATCTTGGAAACTTAAAGAGGAAAAGGATTTCAGGAGTCATAAATCCAGCCAGAACTCCACATGAAACAAGAAGTAAAGCATTTTATGTATTCATAAACCAATTACTATTTGATGTGCAAGATATAAGGTACAAGGTGTGGTATAAATATGAAACCATGTAATTACACAGAAGTCATCTATCACATTGTATAAGTGGGGACAGTGAAAGAAAAACACAATGAAGGTCATTTCCAGCATAAGGCAATTTATGACAATTACCAAATAATAATAGGGACAGTAAGTACTGCAGAATTCAAAGGAAGAGGAGGTCTTTGTGGGTCAAGCTGTCAGGCAAATAGAGGTAGGGCTCGAGTCAGAATTTTAAGAATTGCTAAGATTTTGTCCATAATTTAAGTCAAAATATATTTTAGGCAAATTAAGAATATTCTTACACTCTACTGTAAGCTATAAAATAGCAAATTACCTGTTGCCTCCATCACCTCCTTCAGTATATTTGCATGTGCAAAATGGTATGTGTGACATAATAAGAAATATACATATATATTGGCCTCTGCCCCCAGTTTCTGACATAGAGCCCTTGAAGTCTCTGTAAACTACTAAGTGATAAGAGCACTAGGAACACCTTTTGTTCCAATGAGGTGACTCTGGGTGGGCTCCTGGATGGCAGCTGGTCACCAGAAAGACAAAAGCCATGATCAGAAGCTTGAAATTTTCTCTAGATTGAGGAGAGGGGCTAGAAATAGAGTTAATGATCGATCATGTCTGTGTGATAAATCCTCCATAAAAATCCCAATAGGATGGGATTCAGAGAGCTTCCAAGTTGCTGAATATATCCACATGCTGGGAGGGTGATACACCCCAACTTCATGGAGACAGAAGCTGCCAGGCTTGGGACCCTGCCAGACTTCACCCTAGGTATCTCTTCATCTCACTGGTCCTTTGTATCTTTTATCACGTCTCTTAATAAGCTAGTAAACATAAGTCAGTACTTCCCTGAGTTCTGTGAGCTGTTCTAGATAATCAGATCTAAGGGGTAGGAGGTCATGGGAACCTCTGATTTGTAGCAAAGTCAGATAGAAGTTGTGGGCAATCTGCGGACCTACAGCTTACAGTTGACATCTGAAGTGGGGGGCAGTCTCCTGAGACCAAGCCCTTAACCTGTGGGGTCTGATGCTATCTCTAAGTAGACAGTGTCAGAATTGGGTTAAACTGCAAGACAGCCAGCTAATGTCTCAGAATTGCCTGGTGTGAGGAAAAAATCCACACATCTCAAGACAGAAGTGTTGTGAGTGTGGTAGTAGTGAGACAGTAAGAGAAACACATGGAAGGAGAGTGGGGTTGTCCAGCTCAGCATACAAATTAGGGGTATCGTCTCTTATTCAGACCCTCCCCCAAAGCCAAACAAACTAAAACAAAAGTATTTTGCTCTCATATGTCCGTAATCTCTATCGTGTTTCTTATCTCAATAAATTGCTCTCTCAAAGCAATCTAGAGTGTCTAGGCTTTGTCACACTTTTTCTGTGACAAATGTGTACTGTATTCATACAGGGTTTATTTATGATTATGCTTTAGATTGGCTCAAGGTAGATTACATGATAAGAAAATTAAGCTTTGTAGTACTAAAAATATGCTGAATTATTTTTATAGAATACTTATAACTTTTTATCTTATTTATTTCAGAGGATTCCTCTAACCTGTGATACTTTTACTTCTTTAAATACCCTTTTAAGCATTGAGTATGATTTTCTGTAAGATAATCTTTCTTTCATGATGCCTTTATAAGACTAGAATACATCACTAGACAAAAATGTACTTCCATATAATAGACAAGTATTTTATCATATGGACTGACATTTATAGTTTCCTGTCACCAAGAAAAATCTACATTGGACAGGTATTAAATAAATAGCTGATGGAGAAAACTGAATATCCCTCTTTCAAAATAAAAACTCATCAAGGAGGTGAAAAAAGTTGCTCTTTTCCAGTGACTATTTATTTATCTGTTGGATATTCCACATATATCTCCCCAAACCATGCCACCTGGGTGTCAACATAAGTAAAAGAGTTTTCCAAAATATACTAGGAATAAATAGTGGTGGTTACAATTTGAAGCTCATATGTGCTAAGTGGCACTATCATATTGCTTTGGCTCCACATGTTGATTTCTTTCAATTCTGTAACCAGAGATCCAAACTTACATCTCCAATCTCTCATATCACTCCCATTTATCTTGCCGCATTTCACCTTGAAGCCAAATTTAATAACTGAGCGTTAAAACTGAAAGCTGGGGCAGGCCTTACCTTTAGCAACATGAATAATGCCATAATTCTCAAAACAAGAAAATGCCTTAAACTCAGACAGCAAGATTAAATTATATATTTACTCTGGGTTCTGGGCATAGAAAAAATCAATGGGCTCTTTCAAATCATCTTTATTAGCCATGCTATAAACATGTCATCCAGTACCATGTATTGTTGATGTCTTTCTTTATTGTTTTCTTTTCATACTGTGATCAATAACAGTAGTATGAAATTCCCTGCCAGCTACTTGGTCATCTTGTAGTACTATGGGATGACATAGAAAACTCAAGAAGATATGTAATCGAAACATTATATATCAGGATGTATCCTTTAGATGCGAGCTAATACAGTACTCTTCTTGATTTACTAATGACATAAAAGTCATTGAAAGAGGAATAGCAAATATGCACTCAGTATATTTCCACAGCTTTTCTTTTCCCCTGGCTCATCATTTTATTACTGAACTGGATGGCAAAGACTAAATAGCCTTTGATTCTGCATCAGCAATTCTATAGCTACTTAAAATACATGTTGCCCTGCTCTTATTTTATTTTTGATCATAACCTTTTTTAGGTTCTGAAATAAATTTGAGGTTTTCTCACTGGTGATCATTCAAAGGAGCTGAATCTTCCTGGAAGAAGAGAGTGCCCTAGAAACATGAGGGTCAAATCACAGAGTCCACAGATAAGCAAGAGTTTCTTGAGTCAGTTATAATTTATTATTTGAAAAGTATAGTATCTTACTAAGACTCTCTTGGTTACATATTAGAGAAACATACTAAAGCTGATTTAAACTAAAACCATGGGAGTTACTAGGTGAACTGAGAAGTATCTTCTGGAATACAAGGAAAGAGATGAATCATTCCTCAGATAGACTGAATCTAGATGGAAAGTAATCAGAAATATTAGATGCACTTTCTCTCTGCTTTTTGGCTTTTTTCTTTCTTTTTGCACACTGACTTCTGCTTCTTGGTGATCTTAGCCAAATTTTACCACTACACCACTCCTGAATTTACATACCTCAGTCCCAGACATGCATAGAGACCAACTGGCTTGCTCTGAATCCTGTTCTTAAAGGCCATAATGTAAATGCTTTTTATTATGACTATGCTCGCCTTTTCAAATTCATCCGGTTTAACTTATCTGAACGCATTATTTAACTTTTATGCTTTTATGATTATTATGATATTTTATTGATTCATATAATGTTAAATTAGTAAAACAATTGTAAAGAAAATGTGACTGAGATATTTGAACTGGTTTTAGTTTGAACAGTGTGTATATTTAATATAGTTACATTTATTTGTATATTCATTTCTATTTTTACATATATATGTAAATACTTATATATTCAGAAAAATATTTTTGAAAAGTATGTCATATGCATGATATTGGCCATGTAAATGAACTTCAAACTATGAACAAGTGGATTAAAAAAAGATAAAGTATACTGAATTTGTTTTGATGAAAATATGAGATCATTAAGCTCTTCAGAAACGTGGTATTAAACTATACTTTGTCAACATGACATTTATTACACTGACTACTATATAACTAAGATGACATTTATCCTTGAATAAAACTCTATATATTTGAACAAAGATACAGTCATTTCCCCAACATCAGCATAATTCATATAATTTAAGTATTATAATTAGTATGATTATAATTAATATAATTAATATAATATATGTATTATAATTATAATTAATATAGTATTATAATTATAATTAATATAATTTAAATATTGATAATTAATACTTATGGGGCCCCAACTCTTGTACACAAAGAGTGTTAGGAATTCTATTAATTCAGAAATTCTCCTGAATTAATATATTTGTTTAATAATTAATACAAGAGAAATCATGAATTACAGCTGTAAAATTATAGAAAGGAAGATAAATAATATTTGGTGGTGTTTCAGCATTGACTAATTAAAATAAACATACTTAGGGTGTTCAATATAAATCTTAATGTAGAGAAAATCAGAGTTCAAGATCATTCACAATCAAAATGCTAATCATGTTACTACAGGCAATTTAATTATTGTGAAAAAAACAGAATGCATGTGTAGAAAAGTCCTGAGAATACCCTAAGTATTCACCTCTAGCTGATGTCTAGGGTCAATGCAAGCAGAAAAAGGAACACTAAGGCAGAATTTTAAAGGGCTTGGCTAAATACTGAAGGAGTGTCCCAACACAGAGCCAGTCTACAAAGACACAGAGAGTATTTTCTTATCTTTCCTTTCTTTTTTTCATTTTTTTGCTACAGGTATTTAAGGAAATCTCTGTCAAACTTCGTTTTTGCAGTTCTTCTCTCTCTCTTGGTTCTTGGAGTCCAAGAAAATATCTGTAAAAATATCTGAACACAAGCTAAAGGAACAGATAATTCAGAGACCACAAGTGACAAAGAATACAGACTTTTAAAAAATACTTTATGAAAGTTACTTAACAAAGAAACAGCAACAGCCTATAGAAACCAACCAAAACAAACACTGGAAAGAGGAAATTTCTAAAGTCACTATATTATAATATTCAAATGTCAAGTTTAAAAATATAGGAATTTGCAAAAAATGAAGAATGTATGGCCCATCCACAGAAGAAAGTAATAGAAACTGTACCTGAAGAATAGGTTAAAATTGCTAGTCAGAGACTTAAAATCAACTGTCTTAAATATGTTCAAAGAGCTAAGAAGACCATAAACAAGGACATATAGGCAACCAGGAGAAAAATGTATAAACAAATAGAAAATATCGACAAAGAGAAAGAAATGATAAACGAGACCCAAACAGAAGTTCTGTGGCTGAAATGTTTGATGACTGAAATGAAAAAGTCACTAGAGGGTTTCAATAGTACATTTGAGCATACAGTGGAAACAATCAGTGACTTGAAGATGGTCATTTGAAATTATCCAGTCTTAGAATTAGAAAGAAAAAATGAAAATAATAAATAGAGTCTAAGACGTGTGAGATACCATCAGTGAATCAACAGTTAACAGAATAAGAATCCTGAAAGAAGAGGAGAGAAATAATGGTCAGAAAGAAGATTGGAAGAATTAAGGACTGAAAATATCCCAAATTTGACCAAAGATACGTATCTATTCTTTCAGGAAGCCAATGGACTCTAAAAAAGATAAACACAAAAAACCCATACAATACTGAGGCACATTATAATCAAATTGTTGAATGTCAAGAACAAAAGGAGAATCTTGAAAGCAGGATTAGGTACAAGAAGTCTTCAATAAGATAAACAGCAGATTTCTCATCAGAAGCCATGGAGGCTAGATGAAGGTGAGATGGCATTTTTAAAGTGTTGGAAGAAAAGGGGGAAAAGAACTTGTCAGACAAGAGTTTTGCATGTGGCCAATACATCTTTCAAAAATGAAGGATAAATTAAGACATCTCAAGATTAAAAAAAAAAGAATGAAAGAAAGCTAAAGGAGTTATTTACAAGTAGGCCTGCTCTACAAGAAATGCTAAATAAGAGTCCTTCAGGCTGAGATGAAAGGATACTAGACAGTAACTTGTAACCAGATGAAGAAATAAAAAACTCTAAAGGTAACTATTTAGTAAATATGAAGTCTGGTATTATTTTACTTTTGGTCTGTAACTTTTCATTTTCCACATGATTTAAAAGATAAATACATAAACCAAGATTTATACATCTATGATAATGTGAAAATAGTGTATAAAGATGTAATTTGTGACAGTAACAACATGAGTTATGTGTGAAAGGACATGGATAAAACTTAAATGCATATTTCTAAGTGAAAGAAGACAATGTGAAAAGGTTTCTGTATGATTCCAACATTCTGGAGAAGGCTAAACTATTGAGACAGCAAAAATATAGGTACCTGCCAGGTGTTATGGAGGATGGGGAGAAAACAGGTGGATCATAGAACATTTTTATGCAGTGAAACTATTCTGTATGATAATATAATGGTGGATGCATGCCATTATACATTTCTCAAAAGCCATAGAATATAAACCACCAAGACAGAACTCTAATGTAAAATATGGGTTTGGGGTTATAGCTTTGTGTCAATGTAGGTTGATCAATTGTAAGAAATGTACCACTCTGGTGAGGGATTTTGATAGTGGGAGAGCCTGTGCTTTCGTGAGGGCAGGGAGTATTAAGAGAAATCACTATATCTTCTGCTCACTTTTGCTGTAAACTTAATACTGCTCTATAATACAAAATATATTTTAAAATATGTCACATAAAGACAAAACAATGTTTTATGAAGCTGAAGTAAAACTACAGAGACAAATAACTGTTACACTTTAGTGTTTTTGTGACCTTCTTTTGGTAGCAAGCAGAGAGGGATTTCATGTAGGGAAAAGGTAGAAGAGGCGGGAAAATGGTGCAGAGCAAATGAATCCCTCTCATGGAAGGAGATGTTGGTTTATACTCAATTCAGGGCAACAAAGGCAATTGCAGCTTCCCTAGTTTCAACTCTGAAAGCCAAACATATATAACCTATTGTGAGAGAAATGAAACAATCTTGTCTCTCATTGCTGCCAGCCTTCTTTCATAAAACCAACATCAAGTTGAAATCAGAAGTATACTAGGTTGGAGGATTTTGAGAATAGGACCCTTTTTCCATAGCAAGACAAAAGGTATTGTTTCTACTGAGTTTACCTTGGGAATAGCATATTCTCAATAAGCACCGCAGTGGCATGTACCTTGTCCTTATACCCCAAGATTCAATCATTTCTGAGAGGCTACCAAGTCAGAGATAAATTCTTCTGTCAAACATCATGTCAGAGTGGTGGGATTTGAAGATATAACCTTTGTTGTTTTCCCAGTGAATTCTTTCCAAGATTCAGTGCCTACTGGGTCATTATAACAGCAGTATGCTTAAGGAAATGTAGAAATACATAATTAAGGAAAAAGCTGACAGTTATGTTTCTCTTAGATTTACACAGCTGTTTTTTGGAGTAGCGGTGGACCTCATGCATCAATTTAGAGTTGATTTCAATCAACATTGATTGCCCAGTCTGGACCATTAAGTGCATAAGCTGATTTCAGAGAAATGAAATATGATGGATGTAGAAATCAGTGCAGGGAAGCTCAAGAACAACAGGAAGAAATCAAGCGTCCTGAAGTAAATAAACCCATTTACAACTGTCTGCTAATTAGCTTTTTTCTTTCTTTTAAGTTGAGCAGTTTTGTTGAATCTGAAATGCAGTGCATCCTAAGAACTATGTAATGGTAAATAAATTCATTCTAGTAGCATTCCCCAATTTAATGACAGAACAGGGACGTGGGAAAAGTGGGTACTTCTGAAATGCCTCAAATACATAAAGCTGGATTCGAGGTGAGGGAGCACCTAGAGATCTGGGGGCTAATGAAATTTTTTATACTTCAGAATAATCTTTTCATTGTCCTCATAACCTGAAATCTGAACGTCCTTTTTAAAGCCAGTCAAGTTTCCTTCCTACTTATACATTTACTGTTTTCTTCAAAGAACAAGGTGCAACTGAAACCCATCACCTTTTATTAACAATCAATAACAGCAAAAATAGAAAATGAAAGACATTAGGAGTTTGGAACTTCTTAAGTAACTGTCCTCTGAAATTATATGCACACAAGTTATTCTGGTTACCTTGTATATTTTGCCCTATTTCCAAACAAGCTTAAAACAGCAATGGTGGGAAAAAATGAGAGTCTACAAATTAGGTAAATGGCAGAAAAGAAAGGGAGAAACACTGATATTAAAAAAGGGAGACTGTTTAGATAGCAAACTTCATATTTCCAACTGAACTAGTTTTTTAACATATACAAGAAGTAGAAGATCCATTTCTTTTTCTTCTTTTTTTTCCTTCCATCAAAGAGCTTACAAACTATTTAATGGTTTACAAGAAGCCATTTCAGTACTTTTATTCCTATGTGTTACAGGCTCTATGGCCTTCTGGATATTTCCTTCACTTCATTAGAAAAGATAGTGATTCTTTATTTCCATGCTAATATTGTGTTTTTAATACTTTGTTTATATTCTTCAGATCAATGCATGTTCTTAGCCTTTGATTCCTTATTTATGTAATATAGAGCATATGTATTTAACTAAAGCCATAATTTTAATATTTATGTTGCATAATTATAACACAATTTTAGTTTAATGAACCATAAAATCTTGAACAGCAAAAGGTATAGGCATATTTTTGCAAAATATATTTGTGACTATTCATTGAACTTTCAAAATATGGATTCAAAAACTGCAGTGGGATTGCAGCTCTACTGAAATAAACTCAGATATATGCAGAAAAAGAACATTTTCTTTTCTCCAGAACTGAGCTGATCTCTTTTATAAACCATCACAGTGCTCTGTAGTGGAGACATATGTCCTTGGTGTTTTTTTTTTTTTTTTTTTTTTCTTTTTGCGGTATGCGGGCCTCTCACTGTTGTGGCCTCTCCCGTTGCGGAGCACAGGCTCCGGATGCGCAGGCCCAGCGGCCATGGCTCACGGGCCCAGCCACTCCGCGGCATATGGGATCCTCCCAGACCGGGGCACGAACCCGTATCCCCTGCATCGGCAGGCGGACTCTTAACCACTGCGCCACCAGGGAGGCCCCTGTCCTTGGTGTTTTAAATAATCTTTTTATTTGAAATATTCTTCTTTCCATATAAACAACTCTTTTGGATAACTTGTTATGTAGTCAATTTCTCAAGTTCTATCCTTTCCATTTCTCCAAAATGGCAGAGAGTTATATGACATGAATCACGTGACTAGTGATTGGTACTGACCATTGCCTGGGAACTTAAGTGGAGGGGATGCCAGTCAAAGCACCTACACCTGGCCTCTCCACATTGTCATGACTTCCTTAAAACTTCATGGCTGAGTACAAAGTTTATTCCAAGAGGGAGAGGATAAGGCAGAAGTGGCTTTATCTTTTTGAAGGCAGCTTTGAAATTCACAAATCATCATTTCCATGATATTGACTAATTAGAAGCAAGTCATTAAGACCAGGTCATATTCAAAAGGAGGGAAATTAGAATCCACCTTTTGAAGGGAAGAAGTGCCAATGAGTTTGCAGACATGTTTTTTAATTACCATAATCTGCGAACTACTTATATATTCTTCTCACATGTAAAATACACTTCCCTCTCCCATGACCCTAAGAAAGTCTCATATATTATGGAATCCTGTTCAGCTTAAAGTTCACCATTTCATTATCTAAATTAGGTCCAGATGTGGAGGAGTCTTTTTCAGGTACAGTTCCTCCACTATAGCCATTCCCGGACAATTCCCCTGTACCTGAAGACCTGTGAGCTATAAAGACAAACTATCTATTCATCCCCCACTCAACACAAATAACACATCATGGTGATATTGGCCTAGGATGACATCTCACTCAAAAAGGGAAGGAAGTGGGGCACACAAAAATCACATGTATTAGCAAACTGAAATCCAGCGAAGACCATGCTGCCAACTTCTTGATTAGTTGATTAATCCTATGGCCTGGGCATGAATGATTCTGGATGGCTCTGGGATCCACCTTTAAGGTTGTTGATTCTACTATCTGAATTCGCATTTCTTTTCCATTAAATGGTTGGGATTTGCAGCTGGACAGTTTTCTCAGCATATTCCTTTGCCCATACTAGTTCAAAGGTCTAATAGACTCTATTTTGTTCTGCCTCTGTCCCTCTTAGTCCAAGCTGGCAATATTTCTGCAAATATATTCTCTTAAAGTTTTTGCAGGTTTTCCATGAGTATTAGTAGTATTTGTTCCACTAGACAAAAGCCACACTCACAAATCTCATCAAGATAAGTCCATCTCTATTGTTAAAATGTAAACTGAGGCACATTAAAATGTTGAAGAGTTTATTTGACCAACAGGAATTTGAATTGGGAAGCACCAAAGGGAAAGTGGTTAGGAGCGCTCCACTGACAGGAGTTAGGGGAAAGATTTTTATAGAGAAGATATAGAAGCAAAGCAAGGAAGTTATTTGATTGATTACAGCTTAAGCTGTTGCCTTATTTGAGAAAAACTGTGATTGATTGTTCTTAATTTTCACTTTCTTGTATTTGAGCAGATCTTCTCAGGCTTAGGTTTTGGTTTGCTTACTGGGGCTACCAAGGCATTGACTACCACCTCAGTCTAATGGCCTCCACGTTTAATTACTTTAACACTGCTTTCCAGTAAGGTTGTGAGGAGAAAGTCCTCAGGATTTTGAGAGTCTCTATTATTTAATAACGAGGATCAGTGGGGTGTGACATTAAGATGTTTAGAGGAAGCATTGTCTGTTTGAAGTACCAATACATATTTCTGTGGTTGTAACACAGGGTTTTATAGTCACAGCTTTAGTCTTCAAGACTGTATTTTCCTGGCAGTGCTCTGAATTTGATCTCAACTCAGAAAATATTTTTAATTTTTCAGAGTCATTTGCTAATAGCAGAGTGTGTGGATAACAAATGGCTTTATTGTCAAACCCTGAAAGTTCTGGTTCATTTTTGCTAAAAAAAAAAAACTGTTTTTTTTTTTTTAAATCGTATCTCTCTTGTTTCATATTTTAAAATGAGCAACCAGAAGAAGCCAGATGGCAACTTTAACACTCTGTCTGGAATATTCTTAATTAGATCATCAAGTTCACTTTTTCTATTTTTCATGTTAACAAAGGTGACAATATCGTTCAACCTTCCACCTTCCAATAACATTTTTCTCATGTTCCTTTTGTCTCCCACCAACACCCTCCTGAAGTGCCACTAAGCTTCCACTAACAGTCTCTCTAGGCTCTTCAGGCTCTCACCAACGCTCTCCTCAATGTCCTTCCAGTTTCTCCCACGAAGTGGGCTTAAGCCACTCTAACCTGTTCTCAGTGTTTTACTGTAGTAGCACCACTCCTGGTACCCAAATCTATTTTAGCTATGCATTGCTTTAAGACAAACCAGTGCAATATTTAGTGTTCAGAACAAAACCTTTTTTTTTTGCTCACAAATATGTAATTTGGGTAGGGCTTTACAACTTATTTTTGTCTCACTTGGCATTAGGTGGAGATTATTGGATGCTAGAAGCTGGATGCTGGAATGATCTGAAGGCTGATTCTATCATATATCTCTTGGCTTATGTTGGCTGTAAGTTGTTAACTAAGATAGTGCTATTGGGTAATCTGACTTGTGCCTCACCACGTGTCTTGGTCACCTCACAATATGATGGTTGGGTTGCCAAGAAGAACATCCCAAGAGAAAGCATCAGACTTTTTCTAACCTAGCATCAATAGTCAAGCAGTTTCTTTAATATTAAGTCTATTTATTAGCAGAGGTTCACAAAAGTTGGCCTATATATAAGTGGAAGAGAATTAGTCTCAACTATTTGATGGAC